>NC_091550.1:43889572-43894572 GCF_042767895.1 Penaeus vannamei
GGGAGAGGAAGGGAGCGGGAGGGAGAGAGAGAGAGGGAGAGAGAGAGAGGGAGAGAGAGAGAGAGAGAGAGAGAGAGAGAGAGAGAGAGAGAAAGAGAGAGAGAGAGAGAGAGAGAGAGAGAGAGAGAGAAAAAGAGAAAGAAAAAAAAAGACAAAGAAAGAGACACACACATACACGCACACAGACACCAAGATACAAAAAAGAAAAACAACCCAAAACGAAGACAGAGACGAGAGATAAAGAGAAGAAATCCGTTGAAGGGAAAACCAAAGACCAATATCCGGCCATCTTCCCGTCGTGTGTCCGGGCGACCGAACCTGTCCGAGGAGACGCCGGTTTAATGTGTCTAATTTAACGGAAAATGTGTCTTCTGTGTATACAATCATTATCATCATCATCCCCTTCATAATAATGATGGTAATAATAATAATAGTAATATAATGATTATAATAATAAAATAATAATGGTTATAGTAATAATAATATAATAATGATAAAGATATAATAATGATGATAATAAGACAATAATAATGGTAATAATAATAATAATAATAATAATAATAACTAAAATAATAATATTAACCAAAAATAAAGATATTAATGACAAGAGTAATAATAATGATAATAATAGTAATAGCACCACCACTTCCATAGCCAACCCCCCCCCCCCCCAGCGCTAACACCAGCCATCGCTACCCCCCCCCCTCCCACAGTCCCATAAACCTCGGGAAAACGGAATGTCTGTTAGGCCGTTCGCGTGACGGCGGCCAAGGGGTGGAGGGGTGGGGGAGGGGCAGGGGGCACGGGTGTGGGTGGGGCAGGGGGCATGGGTGTGGGCGGGGCAGGGGGCATGGGTGTGGGCGGGGCAGGGGGCATGGGTGTGGGCGGGGCAGGGGGTATGGGTGTGGGCGGGGCAGGGGGTATGGGGCATGGGAGAGGGGGGGGGGACAGCACAAGTTCGATTGCAAGCACACACTTCGGCCGCCGCTGGGAGACCTTCAGTGCCTGCTTGCCAATCTCGCCTGCTTTTGTCTCTTCTGCTGGTCGGCTGTCTCGCTTTTGTCTTCCTCCTTCTCCTGTCCTCCCTCTTCGTTCACTCCTTCCCTTCGCTTCCGCCTCCTGGCAACGGAGGAGGAAGGGGATGTGGAGGATGGCGGAGGAGGAGGAGGTGGTGGAAGGGAAGGATCTCCTCTCCCCTCACGCTAATCCTCCATCACCTTCACCTCCAGCACCAGCACCTCCTCAACCACCTCCACCACTTCCACCTCAACCACCTCCTCCTCCTCCACCTCCACTCAACCTCCACCCCTACTCCTCCTCCTCCTCCACCTTCTCCACCCCTACTCCTCCTCCTCCTCCTCCTCCACCTTCTCCACCCCTACTCCTCCTCCTTCACCCATACTCCTCCTCCTCCCCTTCACAACCACTTCCTCCTCCTCCTCCACCTTCTCCACCCCTACTCCTTTCTCCTCCACCTTCTCCACCCCTACTCCTCCACCTTCGCCATCCTCCTCCACCTTCTCCACCCACTCCTCCACCTTCTCCTCCTCCACCTTCTCCACATTCGCCCCCCTCCTCCTCCTCTTCCTTCGCCCCCCTCCTCCCTCCCCCCCTCCCCATGGCGCCGATGGAACTGGGCGCGAAAGAAGGCATCTCTAATGGCCTCAGATAACAGCTGATACGGAGGGAGAGTCTTGTGAGGTTTCTTCACAGCGTTTAGTCACTCCGAGGCTCTCTTATCCCTATTTGTCTTTCCTTTTCTCTTAATTTTTCTCATTCTCCTTCTCTCTCTCTCTCTCTCTCTCTCTCTCTCTCTCTCTCTCTCTCTCTCCCTCTCTCTCTCTCTCTCTCTTCTCTCTCTCTCTCTCTCTCTCTCTCTTCTCCTTCTCTCTTTCTCCTTCTCCTTCTCCTTCTCCCTCCTCCCTCTCCCTCTCCCTCCCTCTCTCCCTCTCTCCCTCTCCCCCTCCCTTCCTCCCTTCCTCCCTCTCCCTCCCTCCCTCCCTCCCTCTCCCTTTTTCCCTCTCCGTAAGCAGCCTGAGCGCTTCCAGTCGCCGATCCGCCTCTCCCGCCGCACTCGATCCCTTCGGCCGCAAATCCCGCCAAGCAAATATAATCCCAGAAAGTAATAATTCCTCCTCTGCACTCCTTTCCGCTGGGATTTTCTCCTGCGCGCGGGGGGAGGGGGTGGAGGGGAGGGAGGGGAGGCAGGAGGATGGGAAGGGGGGGTAGGGGGAGGGGTGAAGGTGGGAGTTCTGGCGCCTGGTCGTGGCGTCTGACTACCCTTCCCCCCCCCCCTCCCCCTCCTCGCGCCGTGACCTCGCGTGACGGTTCGCCAGTTGCCGACCGACACCAACGACCCCCTTCCCCCCTCCCCTCCCTCTAAACCTCCCCTTTCTCCATAGTTTATTCCTCCTCCTCCTCCTCCTCCTCCTCCTCCGCCTTGCACTCCCCCAGTCTTTTCAACTTCGTCTCCATGTTTCTCTTTCCCCATTCTCCATCCCCTGCCATCACTTGCTTCCCTTTCTCCTCTTCCTCCTCTTTTCATCTATCCTTCACCTCCTTCCTCTCCCTCCTTTATCTTCTCTCCCACCTCCTTCCTCCCCCATAACTTCAGACCCTCCCCTGCAACGCCGTCGGAAGGCGATCAATACCCGCTTTTTTGTCCGTGCCATCATCATTATCAAAGCCTATGCAGAACCGCAGGAGATTTAGTCTAAAATCGTCGGTATATCTTATCTTCCGCTCGCTTTTGTTCGCTTTTCCCTCCGTTTCGCCTTTTGCCTGACGGCGGCGGGCTGGTCGCTTTCGTCTTCAACTTTTGAGTCGTCGTCTGTCAGTCAGTGTGTTGTTTTCAGTTTGTGTTGCAATCCGTTTTCCTTCTTTTCATTATAGTCACTCTCCATTCTCTTTATTTTCTCTGCTTCTCCCTTTCTTCCTTTTCCCGTCTCCCCCTTTCGCCAATGCAATAAACATGATTTGGCTCTCCCCTCGGTCATGATATCCATTACGTCATACATACGTCGACAGAGTCTTAACCAATCAGGGTGGAGATTCGACCCCTCCATCCAGCCAATCACGGAACGCGACGTCACTGGAATAGATCGAGTTGCCAGGACTCAATCTTCAGGGTTCGATTTTCGAGTACGTGTTTTCACGGAACGTAATACCCGCCCCTTTGTTCCGACAAATCATTTGAGATTGGCTAATCAATCTCTCCCCGCCGCTCCAACATGATCACGATACGCAAAATAATAACAAAATGATGATCATGGCGAGTTGCCAATTCGTTTTCCATCGACGTTTCCAACACCCGTCAATTTTTTTACCATTCCAATATTGATTTATTTGCCTTTGTGATTAATCAACCGGCTAATCCACGTGTCCCCAATCCTAGTTAGGGAGTCTCGTATCTGACACGTGTCGGCCGAACCCAAACGGGATCATTACTGTAATCAGGCTACTTTTTACGAGCCTCCATTTTCAGAATCAGTGCAGGAGTTCGGGTCCGACGCGTGAATTTTGAAAGATTTTTTTTTTTTTTAAGATCAGGATTACAAAGACGGCGCCCGTTTCAAAGTCGACGGAAATGACGCAAAGGTCGATAAACGAAGTCGACATTCGAGCGGACGAAAGCAAATATTACAAAACCAGTGAAATCCTTCCATTTCGATATCTTGGGAAACCACAAAAATCGATTTATCATTTTTTGAGAAAAAAGGAAAAGTACTTACATGGTCGAGGGATCTGAAGAGGAAGATGTTTTTGACGGATTCGGACAACCTCTGTCTCTGCTCGTCCGATTTGGCGTGAATGATCTGAGGAAGAGAGAAAAATCATTAATATTGGATATGCATTCGGTTACTGCAATTGACAGATACCCCAGTAAAAGAATTATTACAAGGAGAATTATTACAGGGCATCCATTTTTCGGAAAGTATTTTTTATGTGTGTGTGTGTGTGTGTGTGTGTGTGTGTGTGTGTGTGTGTGTGTGTGTGTGTGTGTGTGTGTGGGAGTGTGTGTGTGTGTGTGTACAGACTGAGAGACAAATAAATGCTTAAGACATGCTTGCTTTTCCTCAAAGAGTGACCACCCAAAAGTAAGGGACATAAAAAAAAGAAAGAAAGAAAAAAGAAAAGCCATACAAGCGAATCAAACAAAAAAGCCCAAAAAACGAACGAAAACCAATTAAAAAGCAAATGTTAAAGGAGGGAAAATAGGAAATAGGAAAACACAAAGAGAAAAGAATTAAGAAAACAGAGAAAAGAAAATAGAAGAAGAAGGAGAAGGGGACAAACAGCTGTAATAATAATTAGGCACAGCATACGGCAGCTGTCAAGACCTCCCATGAACAAAGATCCAACACACGAAGAAAGGAGAAGGCGAAAGGGGAAATGAAAGAATCGGACGAAGAAAGGGGAATAGAAGAGGGGGAAATAACCAGGGAAAGAATGGAAAATAAGATGAAGAGGGAGAAAAGATGGAAAAAGAATAAAAAAACAAACAGATGAAATAAAGTAAGAACAACAAATGGGAAAGAAAAAAGAAAAAAGAGTAAAAACAAGTAGAAAGAGAAATAGTAGAGAAAGAAAGAAAAAAAAAGAAAAAAAGAAAAGATAACACGAAGAACAGGAAGCAGCAGTATGAGAGAAAGAAAAAAATACGAATAAAAAAAACACATCCCCCCCTCCCCCTCCCCCCTCCTCCCTCCCTCCACGACCTACCCTCCCTTCGCGATAAGCGTTGCAGGGAGGGAAGGGTGAAGGGTGAATCACCAAAAGGGAGAGTGACACTTGTTGTTCTTCAGTCACGCGCTTTAGGGAGAAATGGGGGGAGGGGGAGGGGAAGAGGAGAGGGAAGAAGAAGAAGAAGAGGAAGAAGAAGAAAAGGAAGAGGAGTAGCAGTAGAAGGAGGAAAAGGTCAAGAAGGAGTAGGAGAAGTGGGAGGAAGGAGAAGAAGAAGAGGAGGAGGAAGAAAATGAAGAGGAGAAGGAGAAGGAGAA
>NC_091550.1:43902072-43922072 GCF_042767895.1 Penaeus vannamei
CAGTTCCCTATTTTTTTTTCTCTCTCTCTCTCCCGGCCAGTTCCTATTTTTTCCCCTCTCTCTCCCGGCCAGTTCCTATTTTTTTTTCTCTCTCTCTCTCTCTCCCGGCCAGTTCCTATTCTTTTTCTCTCTCTCTCCCGGCCAGTTCCTATTTTTTTTTTTTCTCTCTCTCCCGGCCAGTTCCTATTTTTTTTTCTCTCTCTCTCCCGGCCAGTTCCTATTTTTCTCTCTCTCTCCCGGTCAGTTCCTATTTTTTTTTCTCTCTCTCTCCCGGCCAGTTCCTTTTTTTTTCTCTCTCTCTCCCGGCCAGTTCCTATTTTTTTTTCTCTCTCTCCCGGCCAGTTCCTATTTTTTTTCTCTCTCTCCCGGCCAGTTCCTATTTTTCTTCTCTCTCTCTCCCGGCCAGTTCCTATTTTTTTCTCTCTCTCTCCCGGCCAGTTCCTATTTTTTTCTCTCTCTCTCGCGGCCAGTTCCTATTTTTTTTTCTCTCTCTCCCGGCCAGTTACTTTTTTTCTCTCTCTCTCCCGGCCAATTCCTACTTTGTTTCTGTCTCTCTCCCGTCCACTTCCTTTTTTTTTTCTCTCTCTCTGCCGGCCAGTTCCTATTCTTTTTTCTCTCTCTCTCCCGGCCAGTTCCTTTTTTTTTTTCTCTCTCCCCCGGCCAGTTACTTTTTTTCTCTCTCTCTGCCGGCCAGTTCCTATTTTTTTTCTCTCTCTGTCCCGGCCAGTTCCTATTTTTTTTTCTCTCTCTCCCGGCCAGTTCCTATTTTTTTTTCTCTCTCTCTCCCGGCCAGTTCCTATTCTTTTTTTCTCTCTCTCCCGGCCAGTTCCTATTTTTTTCTCTCTCTCTCTCTCCCGGCCAGTTCCTATTTTTTTTCTCTCTCTCCCGGCCAGTTCCTATTTTTCTTCTCTCTCTCTCCCGGCCAGTTCCTATTTTTTTCTCTCTCTCTCCCGGCCAGTTCCTATTTTTTTCTCTCTCTCTCCCGGCCAGTTCCTTTTTTTTTTTCTCTCTCTCCCGGCCAGTTACTTTTTTTCTCTCTCTCTCCCGGCCAGTTCCTATTTTTTTTCTCTCTCTCTCCCGGCCAGTTCCTATTTTTTTTCTCTCTCTCTCCCGGCCAGTTCCTATTCTTTTTTCTCTCTCTCCCGGCCAGTTCCTTTTTTTTTTTCTCTCTCTCCCGGCCAGTTACTTTTTTTCTCTCTCTCTCCCGGCCAGTTCCTATTTTTTTTCTCTCTCTCTCCCGGCCAGTTCCTATTTTTTTTTCTCTCTCTCCCGGCCAGTTCCTATTTTTTTTTCTCTCTCTCTCCCGGCCAGTTCCTATTCTTTTTTTCTCTCTCTCCCGGCCAGTTCCTATTTTTTTCTCTCTCTCTCTCTCCCGGCCAGTTCCTATTTTTCTCTCTCTCTCTCTCCCGGCCAGTTCCTATTTTTTTCTCTCTCTCTCTCCCGGCCAGTTCGTATTTTTTTCTCTCTCTCTCTCTCCCGGCCACTTCGTATTTTTTTTTCTCTCTCTCTCTCTCCCGACCAGTTCCTTTTTTTCTCTCTCTCTCTCTCCCGGCCAGCTCCTATTTTTTTTCTCTCTCTCCCGGCCAGTTCCTATTTTTTTTCTCTCTCTCCCGGCCAGTTCCTATTTTTTTTCTCTCTCTCCCGGCCAGTTCCTATTTTTTTTCTCTCTCTCCCGGCCAGTTCCTATTTTTTTTTCTCTCTCTCCCGGCCAGTTCCTATTTTTTTCTCTCTCTCTCCCGGCCAGTTCCTATTTTTTTCTCTCTCTCTCCCGGCCAGTTCCTATTTTTTTTCTCTCTCTCTCCCGGCCAGTTCCTATTCTTTTTTCTCTCTCTCTCCCGGCCAGTTCCTTTTTTTTTTTCTCTCTCTCCCGGCCAGTTACTTTTTTTCTCTCTCTCTCCCGGCCAGTTCCTATTTTTTTTCTCTCTCTCTCCCGGCCAGTTCCTATTTTTTTTTCTCTCTCTCCCGGCCAGTTCCTATTTTTTTTTCTCTCTCTCTCCCGGCCAGTTCCTATTCTTTTTTTCTCTCTCTCCCGGCCAGTTCCTATTTTTTTCTCTCTCTCTCTCTCCCGGCCAGTTCCTATTTTTCTCTCTCTCTCTCTCCCGGCCAGTTCCTATTTTTTTCTCTCTCTCTCTCCCGGCCAGTTCGTATTTTTTTCTCTCTCTCTCTCTCCCGGCCAGTTCGTATTTTTTTTTCTCTCTCTCTCTCCCGGCCAGTTCCTATTTTTCTCTCTCTCTCTCTCCCGGCCAGTTCCTATTTTTTTCCTCTCTCTCCCGGCCAGTTCCTATTTTTTTTCTCTCTCTCCCGGCCAGTTCCTATTTTTTTTCTCTCTCTCCCGGCCAGTTCCTATTTTTTTTCTCTCTCTCCCGGCCAGTTCCTATTTTTTTTTCTCTCTCTCCCGGCCAGTTCCTATTTTTTTCTCTCTCTCTCCCGGCCAGTTCCTATTTTTTTTCTCTCTCTCTCTCCCGGCCAGTTCCTATTTTTTTTTCTCTCTCTCTCTCTCTCCCGGCCAGTTCCTATTTTTTTTTTCTCTCTCTCTCTCTCTCCCGGCCAGTTCGTTTTTTTTTTCTCTCTCTCTCCCGGCCAGTTCCTATTCTTTTTCTCTCTCTCTCCCGGCCAGTTCCTATTTTTTTTTTTCTCTCTCTCCCGGCCAGTTCCTATTTTTTCTTCTCTCTCTCTCCCGGCCAGTTCCTATTTTTTTTCTCTCTCTCTCTCCCGGCCAGTTCCTATTTTTTTTTTCTCTCTCTCTCTCTCTCCCGGCCAGTTCCTATTTTTTTTTTTCTCTCTCTCTCTCTCCCGGCCAGTTCGTTTTTTTTTTCTCTCTCTCCGGCCAGTTCCTATTCTTTTTCTCTCTCTCTCCCGGCCAGTTCCTATTTTTTTTTTTCTCTCTCTCCCGGCCAGTTCCTATTCTTTTTCTCTCTCTCTCCCGGCCAGTTCCTATTTTTTTTTTTCTCTCTCTCCCGGCCAGTTCCTATTTTTTTTTCTCTCTCTCCCGGCCAGTTCCTATTTTTTTTTCTCTCTCTCCCGGCCAGTTCCTATTTTTTTCTCTCTCTCTCCCGGCCAGTTCCTATTTTTTTTCTCTCTCTCTCCCGGCCAGTTCCTATTTTTTTTTTTCTCTCTCTCCCGGCCAGTTCCTATTTTTTTTTCTCTCTCTCTCCCGGCCAGTTCCTATTTTTTTTCTCTCTCTCTCCCGGCCGGTTCTTATTTTTTTTTCTCCCTTTCTCCCGGCCAGTTCCTATTTTTTTTCTCTCTCTCCCGGCCAGTTCCTATTTTTTTCTCTCTCTCTCCCGGCCAGTTCCCTATTTTTTTTTTCTCTCTCCCGGCCAGTTCCTATTTTTTTTCTCTCTCTCTCCCGGCCAGTTCCCTATTTTTTTTTTCTCTCTCCCGGCCAGTTCCTATTTTTTTTCTCTCTCTCTCCCGGCCAGTTCCTATTTTTTTTCTCTCTCTCTCCCGGCCAGTTCCTATTTTTTTTTCTCTCTCTCTCCCGGCCAGTTCCTATTTTTTTTCTCTCTCTCTCCCGGCCAGTTCCTATTTTTTTTTCTCTCTCTCTCCCGGCCCGTTCCTATTTTTTTTCTCTCTCTCTCCCGGCCAGTTCCCTATTTTTTTTTTCTCTCTTCCCGCCAGTTCCTATTTTTTTTCTCTCTCTCTCCCGGCCAGTTCCTATTTTTTTTCTCTCTCTCTCCCGGCCAGTTCCTATTTTTTTTTTCTCTCTCTCTCCCGGCCAGTTCCTATTTTTTTTCTCTCTCTTTCCCCCCCAGTTCCTATTTTTTTTCTCTCCCTCTCCCGGCCAGTTCCTATTTTTTTTTCTCTCTCTCCCGGCCATTTCCTATTTTTTTTTCTCTCTCTCCCGGCCAGTTCCTATTTTTTTTCTCTCTCTCTCCCCGCCAGTTCCTATTTTTTTTTCTCTCTCTCTCCCCGCCGGTTCCTATTTTTTTTTCTCTCTCTCTCCCGGCCAGTTCCTATTTTTTTTCTCTCTCTCTCCCGGCCAGTTCCCTATTTTTTTTTTCTCTCTCCCGGCCAGTTCCTATTTTTTTTCTCTCTCTCTCCCGGCCAGTTCCTATTTTTTTTTCTCTCTCTCTC
Organism: Penaeus vannamei; assembly: GCF_042767895.1. Lineage (NCBI taxonomy): Eukaryota > Metazoa > Arthropoda > Malacostraca > Decapoda > Penaeidae > Penaeus > Penaeus vannamei. The sequence goes on from NC_091550.1 coordinate 43,906,150, forward strand.
CCGGCCAGTTCCTATTTTTTTTCTCTCTCTCTCCCGGCCAGTTCCTATTTTTTTTCTCTCTCTCTCCCGGCCAGTTCCTATTTTTTTTTCTCTCTCTCTCCCGCCCAGTTCCCATTTTTTTTTCTCTCTCTCCCGGCCAGTTCCCTATTTTTTTTTTCTCTCTCCCGGCCAGTTCCTATTTTTTTTCTCTCTCTCTCCCGGCCAGTTCCTATTTTTTTTCTCTCTCTCTCCCGGCCAGTTCCTATTTTTTTTCTCTCTCTCTCCCGGCCAGTTCCTATTTTTTTTTCTCTCTCTCTCCCGGCCAGTTCCTATTTTTTTTCTCTCTCTCTCCCGGCCAGTTCCTATTTTTTTTCTCTCTCTCTCCCGGCCAGTTCCTATTTTTTTTTCTCTCTCTCTCCCGGCCAGTTCCTATTTTTTTTCTCTCTCTCTCCCGGCCAGTTCCTATTTTTTTTTCTCTCTCTCTCCCGGCCAGTTCCTATTTTTTTTCTCTCTCTCTCCCGGCCAGTTCCTATTTTTTTTTCTCTCTCTCCCGGCCAGTTCCTATTTTTTTTCTCTCTCTCTCCCGGCCAGTTCCTATTTTTTTTTCTGTCTCTCTCCCGGCCAGTTCCTATTTTTTTTTCTCTCTCTCTCCCGGCCAGTTCCTATTTTTTTTTCTCTCTCTCCCGGCCAGTTCCTATTTTTTTTCTCTCTCTCTCCCGGCCAGTTCCTATTTTTTTTCTCTCTCTCTCCCGGCCAGTTCCTATTTTTTTCTCTCTCTCTCCCGGCCAGTTCCTATTTTTTTTCTCTCTCTCTCCCGGCCAGTTCCCTATTTTTTTTTTTTCTCTCTCCCGGCCAGTTCCTATTTTTTTTCTCTCTCTCTCTCCGGCCAGTTCCTATTTTTTTTCTCTCTCTCTCCCGGCCAGTTCCTATTTTTTTTTCTCTCTCTCTCCCGGCCAGTTCCTATTTTTTTTCTCTCTCTCTCCCGGCCAGTTCCTATTTTTTTTCTCTCTCTCTCCCGGCCAGTTCCTATTTTTTTTCTCTCTCTCTCCCGGCCAGTTCCTATTTTTTTTTCTCTCTCTCTCCCGGCCAGTTCCTATTTTTTTTTCTCTCTCTCTCCCGGCCAGTTCCTATTTTTTTTCTCTCTCTCTCCCGGCCAGTTCCTATTTTTTTTTCTCTCTCTCTCCCGGCCAGTTCCTATTTTTTTCTCTCTCTCTCCCGGCCAGTTCCTATTTTTTTTTCTCTCTCTCCCGGCCAGTTCCTATTTTTTTCTCTCTCTCCCGGCCAGTTCCTATTTTTTTTCTCTCTCTCTCCCGGCCAGTTCCTATTTTTTTCTCTCTCTCTCCCGGCCAGTTCCTATTTTTTTCTCTCCCTCTCCGGGACAGTTCTTATTTAATTTTTCTCTCTCTCTCCCGACCAGTTCTTATTTTTTTTCTCTCTCTCTCCCGGCCAGTTCCTATTTTTTTTTCTCTCTCTCCCGGCCAGTTCCTATTTTTTTCTCTCTCTCTCGGCCAGTTCCTATTTTTTTTCTCTCTCTCTCCCGGCCAGTTCCTTTTTTTTTCTCTCTCTCTCGGCCAGTTCCTATTTTTTTTCTCTCTCTCTCCCGGCCAGTTCTTTTTTTTTTTTTTCTCTCTCTCCTGGCCAGTTCCTATTTTTTTTCTCTCTCTCTCCCGGCCAGTTCCTTTTTTTTTCTCTCTCTCTCTCCCGGCCAGTTCCTATTTTTTTCTCTCTCTCCCGGCCAGTTATTTTTTTTCTCTCTCTCTCCCGGCCAGTTCCTATTTTTTTTTTCTCTCTCTCTCCCGGCCAGTTCCTATTTTTTTTCTCTCTCTCTCCCGGCCAGTTCCTATTTTTTTTTTCTCTCTCTCTCTCGGCCAGTTCCTATTTTTTTTTTCTCTCTCTCTCCCGGCCAGTTCCTTTTTTTTTTCTCTCTCTCTCTCTCGGCCAGTTCCTATTTTTTCTCTCTCTCTCCCGGCCAGTTCCTATTTTTTTTTTCTCTCTCTCTCTCGGCCAGTTCCTATTTTTTCTCTCTCTCTCCCGGCCAGTTCCTATTTTTTTTCTCTCTCTCTCCCGGCCAGTTCCTATTTTTTTTCCTCTCTCTCTCCCGGCCAGTTCCTTTTTTTTTCTCTCTCTCCCGGCCAGCTCCTATTTTTTTTCTCTCTCTCTCCCGGCCAGTTCCTATTTTTTTTACTCTCTCCCGGCCAGTTCCTATTTTTTTCTCTCTCTCTCTCCCGGGCAGTTCCAATTTTTTTTCTCTCTCCCGGCCAGTTCCTATTTTTTTTTCTCTCTCTCTCTCTCTCTCCCGGCCAGTTCCTATTTTTTTTCTCTCTCTCTCCCGGCCAGTTCCTTTTTTTTTTTCTCTCTCTCTCCCGGCCAGTTCCTATTTTTTTTTTCTCTCTCTCTCTCCCGGCCAGTTCCTATTTTTTTTCTCTCTCTCTCCCGGCCAGTTCCAGTCACACCTGGATAATTAATCATGGTCTGGAAAAGTCTACGAGATTCCTAAGAAAACGGAAGCAATTGTTGACACTGGAAAGTATATTCGAAAGAAAAAAAGAAACAACAGAGAAGCGAAACAAAGAAAGAAACGTCACGGAAAGGAGAAACGCAGAAAAATACACGAACGAAAAAGAAACAGGAAACAACAGAGAAGCGAAACAAAGAAAGAAACGGAAAGGAGAAACGCAGAAAAATACACGAACGAAAACAAGTCTTCATCAAGGATGGGACTCATGAGTATGCATGAGTTACCGCGCATCCACCCACGACGGATGGGAATGGGCGCGGCATGGGGGGCATGAGGCAAAGAGGAGGGGGCGTTCTCGGGCGTCTGACAGGGCATGGGGGAGGAAGGGCAGACATGGCAGGGCACGGGTGGTTCATGGCAGGGCGTGGGCGATGGCAGGGTGTGGGGTATGGGGGCATGGCTGTAATGGGCGGGTTCATGGCTCAAATGGGCGGCGAGGCGCACTGAGGGAGGCGTGCTTGATGGGTTATGGGGGCTCTGGGATTCACGCCGAAGGATGAGGGTCATGATGCAGAGCAATGGAGGGGTATGGTGTCGTACCAGGGCATGAGGGCATGGGAGCAGGGCGCGGACTCATAGCACATCTATAAGGCAATCACAGCCCCTTCCTTCGCCCGCCCGCCGCCCGTCCCTTGTCTGAATCGCCCTTACAGAGGGGCTGCCGAGAAGGGAGGGAGGAAGGGAGGGAGGAGGGGAGCGAGGGAAGGGAGGGAGAGAGGGAGGAAGGTAGGTAGGAACGGGAGGAGGGGAGGATGGGAGCGAGGGAAGGGAGGAACAGAGGGAGAGAGGGAGGAAGGCAGGTAGGAACGGGAGGAGGGAAGGGTGGGGGCGAAGGAGGGAGGGTGGGAGCGAGGGAAGGGAGGAACAGAGGGAGAGAGGGAGGAAGGTAGATAGGAATGAAAGTGAAAGAAAAAGGAAGACAGGGTGGGTGGAAAGATAAAACAGGGAGGAAAGAATGAAGGAGGGAAAGGAGGGAGCAGAAGCAAAGGTGGAATGGCAAAGTGTGAGAGGGTGAGGGAGGGAAAGACGGAGGACGGGGGGAGGGGAGAGAGAGGGAAAGACGTGGGAGGGAACGGAGGGAAAGAATAGAAACGAAAGTGCAAAAACACAAACGAAACAACTGAATTCGCCACATAAAAATGCTTTGTATTAGCACACACCACAACAATAAAGTCTCAACGCCCCCCCCCCCATCCCCCACCAAGGAGCACTCAAGCGGCACGCGAGGAATGGGGAAAACAAAAGAAACGCGACACGTGTCTGGCATTTGCTCTCGCCTTTTCCCGCTTTATCTCGCGTCCGACGAGACTCCAGCAGCTGAAGCTAACAAACACTTCCGGCGCGAAGCAAGACGCCGGGACAGTCATGATCTCGGAGCGGGAGGACGCGCGCGCGGACGGCGGCGGCGGCGGCGGCAACTGCACTCTCCGAGTCCCCTTCTCTCTTTGTGCTTCAATCCTCATTCGTGTTTTCTTCTTGTCTCTCTGCATCTGTGCTTCAATCCTCATTCGTGTTTTCTTCTCTCTCTGCATCTGTGCTTCAATCCTCATTCGTGTTTCTTCTTCTCTCTGTGTATGCTGTGCTTCAATCCTCATTCGCGTTTTCTTCTCTCTCTCTCTCTTTCTCTTTCTGATTCATCCCCTCTTTGTCTGTTGGTTCTAAGTCTTCTGTTTCCTTATAAGTATTTTATTATCTCCCCCTTAGCCTCTGTTTCTGTTTTCTCTCTCTGTCGCTGTGTCTTCTGCTCCCCGTTCCCTTATTTTCGTATTTTGCTCTTTCTTTCTTTTCTTTCTTGGCTATGCTCCTGTTTCTAATCCATTATTTTAATTTCCTCTGTTCTCCTGTTCTTCGTTATTTTCTGTGAGAGAGAGAGAATGAGGGAAAGAGAGAAAGAGAGAATGAGGGAAAGAGAGAAAGAGAGAGAGAGAAAGAGAGATAGATAGATAGAGAGACAGAGAGAGAGAGAGAGATAGATAAAAGATGGTGAGATGTAGAGATCGAGATAGATGGATAGATAGACAGAGAGAGAGAAAAAAAAATCAAAGGGGAAAGAGAACAGGAAGGAAACTTTCCAGAAATGGGTCACGGACTCCCTGTGGGCGTGTCTACTGTTTTTCCCCTACTTGTACCTCCCCCTCCTCCCTCCCCCCTCCCCCTCCCCCCTCCCGCTCCTTTGCTCCCTTCGCCCTATCGTCTTTAACCGATACTCTTCAACTTTTTCTTATTTTCTCTTCTGTTTTCGCTTCCACCTCTTTCTTCGTTTCTCCTCCTCTTCATACACATCTATAGGAATCATCATCATCTTAATGCTTTCTCTTTCCTTTCCTCCCATTCTCCTCCCCTTGCCTACCCCCCCCCCCCCCCCGTCTAAGGCAAACGAGGAAATATTCCGAAAGATTTACTCAATTTTTCGGGAATTATTTCTTGACTCCTCTTTTGGAAGAGGGAGGTGAAGGAGAGGGGGAAAAGAAAAAGAGGAAGGGGAGAAAAGAAAGGAAGAAGAAGAAGGAGGAGAAGAGGGGGACAGCAGGAAAACGAAGGAGAGAAGTAGTGGAGACGAGTGAAGACCAGTAAAATTGGAGGAACGAAGACGAAAGGCAGACAAGAGAAACGGCAAGGAGACTGCGAAGAGGCGAAGAGAGAGAGATACTGAGAGAGAGAGAGAGAGAGAGAGAGAGAGAGAGAGAGAGAGAGAGAGAGAGAGAGAGAGAGAGAGAGAGAGAGAGAGAGAAAGAGAGAAAGAGAGAAAGAGAGAAAGAGAGAAAGAGAGAGGGAAAGTGGGAAAGAGGGAAAGAGAGAGAGAGAGAGAGAGAGAGAGAGAGAGAGAGAGAGAGAGAGAGAGAGAGAGAGAGAGAGAGAGAGAGAGAGAGAGAAAGAGAAAGAGAAGAGAAGAGAAGAGAAGAGAAGAGAAGAGAAGAGAAAGAAAAAGAAAAAGAATGAAAGAAAGAAAGAAAGGAAGAGAAAAAGAAAGAAAAAGAAAAAGAGAAAGAGAAAGAAAGAAAGAAAAAAGCGAGATAAAGAAAGAAAGAAAGAGAGAGAAGCAGACGGCGATAACGTCCTTCCCCGACTACGGTCCGCGGAGGCGAAGGTCGCGGCGCCGGCGACGGACGCCACGGAGAAGAGAGGCGGGAGATTAACACGTCATTTGCTTCCCCTTCTGCCTCTTCTTCGTCTTTTTCCTCTCTCTTCCTCTTTCTTTTTATTTGTGCTTTTCTTCCTCCTCTCTCGTTTCTCCCACACAGACTTCCAGAGAGGAGAGGGAGACGAGAAGGTTGTAGAAAGTAAGGAGGAAAAGAGAGAGGAGGTAGACGGTTGGAGGAGTTTGGAAATCATGGAGGAAGAGGAGGGGGGGGAGTAGAAGAAAAAGAAAAAGGAGGAGGAAGAGGAGGAGGAGGAGGAGGAGGAAAAGGTAGTGGTGGAGGAGGAGGAGGATAAGCTGGTGGTGGGGAAGGGGAGTAGGAAGAAGGCAGGAGGAGGAAAGGAGGGAGGGAGGAGAGGCAGGGAGGCTCTCTCTCCTGACAACAAGAGGAACGTGGCAGGACGCGGTCGCCAAGGGTTTAGGGAAGGATGGCGAGGATAGAGAAGGATTTTCGAGGAGGGCGAAAACGGATGCGAAAGGGGGGGGGGAGGGAGATCTGGGTTAGACAAATCTTCGAGCAAGGTGTAAAAAATGTGTCAAGTTTCGCTTCCTGTTGTGTTCGCTCCTGTTCCTTCCGACAGACGACGGCCCACCTCGCTTCTCTACGGCATTACCGTTACCTGTTTCGCGAGACAATGTGCGTCCCCGTCGCCGCCTCCAGACAATGACGGCTACTCAGAACCGCCCGGAGTCATTCCCATGCTTTCAATCACAGGCGGAGGCACCCATACCGATCGTCCGCACGCACTCGCGCACAATGCAACAGGACGCGACCCTACAAAACACGCATGAATAATCCATGCGCTGCTGCAGCCACTCGACAACAAGGTCCCGACGCGAAGGGAAGAGGTTGCATCGCGAACTTCCTCATTCTTGCAGCTACATCGACCGCCTAGGAGCTTCTCGTGTGTGTGTTTTTTTTATAAACAAAAAAACAAGAATGAATGAAAGGAGGGAGAAAAGGCGAAGGAAGAGAGATGAGATATATATAAAAAAAGAAGGAATAAAAACCCGGATGTCGCCCTGAGGAAGACGACCAGTCTGCATTCCTCGTTTTCTGCCGAGTGTAGCGGTTCCCAGGACGACAATCGTTGCATTTTTTTTCCCTTCTCTCTCTCTTCCTCTCACTTGGTTGAACGTCCGCTCGCTTTCGTGATCAATTTCGCCCCAATCATCAACGGACTGGTTGTTCTCCACTTTTTTTTCTCTCTCTCTCTTCCTTGGCGCTGCTGTTGTTTCGCTGTTTGCGGTTGTTATTCAAACCGCTTGGCTTCCCGGGTCGGCGGTCGACGCTCGCCACTTCCTATCTGGGAAACTCGAGTAAAGAGCATTTCGTTCGCGCCGCACGGAGGTTGGCGGCGGAGGACGTCGTGCCGCTGCGCCCCACTCGCCTTTCGCGGCCGAGTGTCTTTTTACCCGCTATTGCTTGGTAAAAACAATATTAATGTCGATCACGATGATATATATATACTAATACTAGTAATAATAATAATAATAATAATCATAACAAATAACAATAATAATAGTAAATAACAACAATAATAATAATAATAATAATAATAATAATAATAATAAATAACAATAATAATAATAATAAATAACAATAACAATATTAACAAACAAAATAAATAACAATAAAAACAATAATAATAATAACAAACAAAATAAATAATAAAAACAATAATAATATTAATGTTAATAATAATAATTATAAAAACGATAACAATAACAGTACTAGTAATGATAATTGCAATACTGATACTAACAATAATAATGATATGATAATAATTATAGCAATAAGGATGATAATGATAATAATAACTAATAACAATAACAATATAAATACAACCATAACAACAAAATAATGATAATGATAATAATAATAATAATAATAATAATAATAATAATAACAACAACAATAACAATAATAATAATAATAATAATAACAATGATAATAATAATAATAACAATAATGACAGCAACAATAATAAAAATATAATAATGATAACAGTGATGATGATGATGATGATGATAATAATAATAACAATACTAATACTAATACTACTAATAAAAAAAAATAATAAAAAAAAGTAAAAACAATAACAACAATCATAATAATAATAAAAGCTCTTCGGTTCGAAAGCAGAAAGAAAGGCAAAGAGAAAAAAGGAATAAAGGAGGGAGGAAATGAGGAAGACGGAGATGAGGAGGAGGAGGAGAGGGAAGAGTAAAAGGAGTGAGAAGACAAAAGCGAGGAAAGAGAAAGAGGAATGAGAAACAGGAAGAGAAGGGGGCGAAGAAGAACGAAAGAGGAGCATAGAAGAAAAAGAGGACGAAGGGGAGAGGGAAGAAAGAATGAGGAAGGAAATGGAAAAGGGATAAGAGGAAGAAGCAAAACGAGGAGATGACAAAAAGGTGGAAGGAGGAAAGAAATGAGGAGTAGAAGAAGGAGGAAGAGTAAGAAGAATAGGAGTAGGATAATGAGAAGGAAGAATATGAGTAGGAGAAGGAGGAAGAGGAGGAAGAATAGGAGTAGGAGAAGAAGACGGAGGAATAGGAAGAAGAATAGGAGGAGTGGAGGAAGAAGAAAAATAGAAGAAGCATGAGGAGGAATAATAATAATTGGAGGAGGAGGAGGATGAAGAGGATGAGGACGAGGAGAAGAAGAAGAAGAGGAAGCAGAAGATGAAGAAGAAGAAGAAGAGGAGGAGGAAGAAGAAGAAGAAGAAGAAGAAGAAAAAGAAAAAGAAAAAGAAAAAAGAAGAGGAAGAAAAAGAAGAAGAAGAGGAAGAAGAAGAGGAAGAAGGAGGAGGAACAGGAGGAGGAGGAGCAGCCCGAGGGACGAGGAGCCAGTTCCCTCGGCCGACGGCGGGCACAGAGGGCGGGAAAAGCGTTTCTTGTCAGTTCTTTTCTTTCCATTTTGATTCTTATTCTTTATTTTTCTGCCTCTTCTTCCTCATGCACCATCTCCTTTACATTTCTCTTCCGCTCCTTCTTTCCTTCCTTCTTTCTCCTCCTCCTTACCCCACCACCAGATCCTCCTCCTCCCTCTCATCCATCTTTCCTCCACCTCCATTTCCTTCCACTCCTTTTCCTTCCTTCTATTCCTCTTCCTCCTCTTCTCCAACTCAACCACTTTCCCCTTCCTTCTCCACCACTTCTCCCCTCCAACACCACCCCCTCTCCCTTTCCTTCTCCACAACTTCTCCCCTCCAACACCTCCCCCTTTCCCCTCCCTTCATCCACCTCCCTACAAACTCCAGCGGGCGGAGTGGAGTGGCGCCTCCACCACCACCTCCAGTCTCTCCGGCGCCGCCATATATAGTGATCGTGGGCGGAGGGAAATAAAATGGGATGGAGGACTTTCTTTTCCACCTCTTGTCATTTCATTTCATCTATCTCCCTTTCGATTACTTTCGTTCATTTTTTTTTATGTCACTTTGGAAGAAAGGGGTTCGTGAGGGAGGAAGGAGGGTGGTGGGAGGGGAGGAAGAGGGGGGAGGGGGGGGAAGGTGACTAGTGAGGGGCTGTGAGTGTCGGCGATGAGGAGGAGTTGGCAGGGAGGCGGGTGGGGCTGGAAGGGGGAGAGGACAGGAGGGGGGAGAAGGAGAGAAGGAGAAATGGGAGAATGAGAGAGAGAGGACGAGAGGCGGGAGAGGGAGAGGGAGGAAGAGAAGGAGAGAGAGAGAGGGAAGACGAATGAGAAGAAGAGGAGAGAAAAGAAAAGGGGAAAGAGGCAGACAGGAGAGAGGGAGAGAAAGAATGGAAGAGGAAGAGGGGAAGTGGAGGAGCAAAACGAGGGAGGGAAGGTGGACGAGGCGAGGGAGGGAAGGAGGGAGGGAAGGAGGGCGTGGCACTCCCGACTTTCCACCACAGCTGCCACGGTCAATACCTAACTCCGGCGTGGATCCCTGTTATGGCACCCCCCCCCCCTTCCTGAAATCTCCAATGACAACTGGATACACACACGCGCACGCACACACACACACGCACATGTCAAAAATACTCCGACATGAAATAAAAAGAACCACCACAAAAAACAACTATAATTATGGCTGTAGTAATGGGTCCACATAGGCCTAGCCTTCAACCATATTCCTCAGACTGAACGAATGAACTTCAATAAAAAAAAACTTATCAAAGTCAAAACTGGCTTTCATCGTTGCTATTATCTCCATTGTTAAAGGGACTTATATTTTCATCAGTATTCTTTCAATCAGTATCTTCACTATCATGGTCAGCGCTATTGCTACCACAATAATCGTTTTTAATAGACCTATATTTCCCTATTACATGACTGTCACAATTTCAGAAACATCAGTTTGACTATTGTCACCGCAATAATCGTTTTTAATAGACCTATATTTCCCTATTACATGACTGTCACAATTTCAGAAACATCAGTTTGACTATTGTCACCGCAATAATCGTTTTTAATAGACCTATATTTCCCTCTAACATGGCTGTCCCGATTTCAGGATGACATTCCTTGTTGTTTTCAGGATTTTGCTTCTTTCTCTTGGTCAATAGTAACTCTCCTTGACTTTCCTGCTATTTTAAGTATCACGAAGACACCTTTTTTAACTTGACCTTTTCTCTCTCTTCCTCTCTTTCTCTCTCTCTCGCCCTCCCTCTTTCTTTCTTTGTTTCTCTCTCTCTTCTCTTCTCTCTCTCTCACTATGTATGTATGTATGTATGAATGTATGTATGTGTGTGTGTGTGTGTGTGTGTGTGTGTGTGTGTGTGTGTGTGTGTGTGTGTGTGTGTGTGTGTGTGTGTGTGTGTGTGTGTGTGTGTGTGTGTGTGTGTGTGTGTGATTCCGACTTTTCTCCCTTTCCTTTTACAAAACTCATTTGTTTATCTGACATATATCATCTTTAAACATTCTGAATACATATGATACTGGCAATCACTGATGTACATCCACATAGACAGTTTGGCAGATAGATAAAGAAAGAAAATAGATAAAGAAAATTACAGACAGACAGACATAAATATATAGTCAGTTTAACGGCATGCAGACGAACTGACAGGCACAAAGCAGACAATCAGACAAACACACGAAGAGATCTACCAGGGGACACTGAGACATATTTTGCGCCGTCTTCGCAGTTCTCTATCTTGTCTCAGACTCACCTAATCTCCTTATCTCGAGGCCTGATGTTGCGCAATCTATAATCATTTCCTTATCCTCTTTTTTTTTGGTACAGGCCTATAGAGTGATGTTTTCATATGTATTCTGTGCCATTGGGAGTTGATAAACGTACGCAAACACATTAATCTAGACAAATAAATAAATAAATAAATAAATAAATCCATTACCTGCCGTCCCTTTAGCCCGTCTTCTTCTTCTCCTCCTCCTCCTCATGCTTCCCCCCTTAATTCTCTCCCACAACCTTCAGCTCGCTGACGCCCCTCACTCGTTACCCCTCCTCACCCCTAATCCTGTATTATCTTCCACTTCCCCCTTTACTCCTTATCCTTCCTCATCCCATCTCATCCCCCTCCCTATTCACTCGTTCCTCTTCCCCTCCCCTTTCCCCCTCTCTTCACTCCCCTGACCCCACCTCACCCCATCTCCCCCTCACTCAACACCCCCCTCCCCTTAATCACATATTCCCCTCTTCCCCCTCCTCATTCCTCCCTCATTTTACCCCTTCACCCCCCCCTCCCCTCCGGCCAAGATACCAAGCCTGTAATTAAGAAATTGTTATGATTTTTCCACGTCACACCAACGGCCTCGTGAGCTGATGTAACTAGGTAACGTTCCTCTAAGCTCGCGTCTGTTCTTCCAATTTTAATAACTCTCTCTCTCTCTCTCTCTCTGCTTCTGTCTGTCTGTTTGTTTCTGATTTAACAATCTCTCTCTCTCTCTTTCTTTCTCTTTCTTTCTTTCTTTCTTTCTTTCTTTCTTCCTTCCTTTCTTTCTCTCTCTCTCTCTCTACCTCTGTCTGTCAGTTTGTTTCTGATTTAACAACTCTCTCTATCTGCCTGTCTGTCTGTTTCTTTCTGATTTAACAACTCTCTCTCTCTCTCTCTCTCTCTGTCAGTTTGTTTCTAATTTAACAACTCTCTCTTACTGACTCTCCCTCCTTTCTCTGTCTCGGTGTACTGACGTATCTATGTATGTCTATGTAGGCATGTATATAAGGATTAAAGTATATAGGTATAATGTATAGCCTATTTGCATTTGGTGTGTTATGTGTGCGTTATTCAGTCATGCCTAAGTCCATAACTGAATATTCATGCTCCATTCAAGTCCTCCCATACCTACACTAAGCGGAAGTCCTTTCACAACACACAACACGTCCTTTCACAACTACACAACACACAACACGTCCTTTCACAACTACACAACACACAACACGTCCTTTCACAGCTACACAACACACAACACGTCCTTTCCCAACTACACAACAGACAGCACGTCCTTTCACAACTACACAACACACAACACGTCCTTTCACAACTACACAACACACAACACGTCCTTTCCCAACTACACAACAGACAACACGTCCTTTCACAACTACACAACACACAACACGTCCTTTCACAACTACACAACACGACCTCTGTCACATACCCCCAACGAATTCATCATCCACAACTCATCAACGAACAGGTTATTCATCAACGCCACGAGGAAACCATCGGATGAGTCGAATCCAATGATTAGGCTTCTAATCTTTCTCGATCCGTAATGAATATCCGTTAATGAAATCGTGCGTGACATTATCAGCGCCGCTAATCCTTTTGTCTTGGCTCATTTTTTTCGTAATGACTGGGATTTGCCCTGTCGATATATTTTCCCATAAATGCGTTGTTTTAATTACAAGCGAGGCTCTACTTAACGCCATCATACCCTGATACTATCCCATATATCTCCGCTATTATGAGACCAAGAGTAATATCACCATTATAATATAACATATAATATAATATAATAAGAGTAATATAATATCATTATCGATAATAGTTGCATCACTACCATTACTATTATCAATATTTTTTTTTCTCGGGAGGATGGCTGCGGCGTCTTGACTCTACGGACACGGAACCCAGATTTCAGCCAAAGAGCAGTTAGTCAGGGTGGTAAATAAACTTACTTAACTTTAGGAGAAAATTCGGTCGCTTTCAGAGATAGTGCGTCATTATTCACGTTCCTCATAAATACTCCTGACGCATATGTGCTTCTCATCGTGAAAGAATTTACCCTAGAAAAAAGGGAAACGGGGAAAGGAGGAGAAGGAGAAGGACGAAGAGGAGTAAAAGAAGAAAGAAGAATCTAACCTAGAAAGAGGTAAACGGGGAAAGAAGGAGGGGAAGGAGGAGGAGTAAGAGAAGGAGTAAAAGAAGAAAGAAGAATCTAACCTAGAAAAAGTGAAACGGGGGGGAAAGAAGGAGGATAAGGAGAAGGACGAAGAGGAGTAAAAGAAGAAGAAAGAATCTAACCTAGAAAAAGTGAAACGGGGGGGAAAGGGGAGAAGGAGGAGGACGAAGAGAAGGAGTAAAAGAAGAAGAAAGACTAACCTAGAAAAAAGGGAAAGGAGGAGGACGAAGGGGGGGTAAAAGAAGAAGAGAGGATGAGGAAGAGGAGGCAGAAGAGAATAAGAATGAAGAAGAAGAGAAGTATAGGAGGAGAAAGAAAAGAAAAAAATGGATAGAAAAAAAATGAAAAAGGAGAAGAAAAAGAAACAGAAGAAAGTAGAATGATGATGAAGACATCAATAATAATAATAATAACATTTTGATCGCGATTAGATTTTTTTTGTTGTTCATTAGCAGGTTAACTCAGAATGTTATGAACAGATTTTTTTTACCAGAGGTGTTTTAGCCTAACTTAAATGACATTAAATTTAGCGTGGTGATCCGGATCCAGGAATTTTTCAATAGGACTAATAATTATTATCAATATGTTTACGGACGTCACTTGTATACTTGTGAAAGAGGCGATTCTGATAGAATTCTTCAAGCGTAAATATTGCATCAGTGTCCCTATTGCCTTGGCGGAGGTATGCGCTTCTAATTATTTCTATTATTATCATAAGAATTATCATTATTATAACATTATTATCATTATTATCATTATTGACTGTCATATTTTCATCATCTTCATAATGACAATAACAATAATAATGGTAATCAAAATAATTTAAAAAATGATAATTGTATAGTATAAACAATATAGTAAAAGTAGAATAGCAAAAATCATAAAATCAATAATAGTAATAATAGTGATAATAAGAACAAAAAGAAAAAGAAGAGAATAATAGAATATAATAAGAAAATGAAGTAGAGAAAAGAAGCGAGAGAGAAAGAAAAAATATCACATATTCAATTTTCTTCCCTTCCTTCTCTCGTCTCTAAAAATCTTTCCTTCGCCATCATCCCCTTCTTTCCTTTCCTTCTCCCTTCTTCCCCGTCCATCGTTCCAGCCCTCTTGCCCTCCTTCCTTCGCTACCTCCCTTCTCTAAAAATCTTTCCTTCGCAATCATCCCCTTCCTTCCTTCCCTTCTCCCCTCTTCCCCTCCTTCCCTTCTCCCCTCTTCCCCGCCCTCTTGCCCTCCTTCCTTCCCTCCCTTCGCCTCCACCTCGTCTCCACCGTGCCACCGTCACTCCGGAACAACCACTTCCCTCTCCCACACGCTCCGCCGAACTCCACCATAACAAACCTAATTGTACTAGGCTCTCTCGCCATATATTTTGAGCACGAATTTTTAGCCTTTATTTTCATCATCATTTTAGCTATTCGTCTCTTTCCCTTCATTCTACAATTTTGTGAACTGAGAGAGAGAGAGAGAGAGAGAGAGGGAGAGAGAGAGGGAGAGGGAGAGGGAGAGGGAGAGGGAGAGGGAGAGGGAGAGGGAGAGAGAGAGAGAGGAGAGAGAGAGAGAGAGAGAGAGAGAGAGAGAGAGAGAGAGAAGAGAGAGAGAGAGAAGAGAGAGAGAGAGAGAGAGAGAGAGAGAGAAGAGAGAAATAAAGACAGACAGAGAAGCAAGGGCAAAGTTACTTTCAAAGAGTGAACTGAGAGAGAGAGAGAGAGAGAGAGAGAGAGAGAGAGAGAGAGAGAGAGAGAGAGAGAGAGAGAGAGAGAGAGAGAGAGAGAGAGAGAGAGAGAATGAGAAAGGAGAAGAGAAATAAGGATGCGTGAGAGACGGGAGACGGGGAGAGGATGAGTAAGAGTAGCCTTTTGAGAAAAACGTCGAAAAAAAACAAACTTTTTCGAACCTAAATTGTAATTATGATGATTTTGGCATTGTCAGGCCAGCAGACAGAGCCAGGCAGACGAAGGCACGAACCGCCCTCCCTGCAGACACCCGCAGAAGACCCAGTCAAGGCAGCCTTCTCGTCCCCTGAAAATGCGACGACACGACACCTCAAGACCGTCGACCCCAAACCTCCGTGGGCGCGCAACCTCACGACAATGGACCCCAAAGACCCCAAAGAAGACCAAGAACCAAAGAACCGATCGACCCAAAAAGCTGAAGAACCAATTTCTCCGTCAACCCCTTAACCCAGCAGCCCACCGACCTCCGATTTCAAGAACTAGGAAACCCAAGAACACAAGAACCAGAGAACAAAAGAACCCGAAAACCCAAGAACCTAAGAGAACCAGAGGACCAAAGCCCTGACAACCAAAGAACCCGCAAACCCAACGATTCCCAGAACCAAAGAGTCTGTGAACCCACCAACCCAAGAACTAAGAGAAAAAAAACGGTAACCTAAGAACCAGAAATAATAGAACCGTAGAATCACACAACCCGACAACCCGAGATCCACAGAGCCAGTGAACCCGAGAACCCAGGAACCAGCCAGTGAACCCGACAACCCAGGAACCAGCCGAGGCAATCACCCGACAACCCAGGAACCCGACAACCCAGGAACCAGCCAGTGAACCCGACAGCCCGACAGCGACGCAGCGCTACTCACCCTCTCTCCGTCGTCGTCGTCCTCCTCTGGGTCATAGGCCTCCGCGAACACTGACTTCCGTCGCGTGAACCGGTTCAGCGGTGGTTCTGCAAGGGAAGAAGAGGACGGGCGTTAGGACACGTTATTTGTTTACTTCATTAAGGGGGTACGTATGTATTAGTTTTTTTTTTCTTTTAATATTATTCTCTATGCATGTCTTTATCTATGTCTGTATGTCTGTGTCTCTGTCTCCGTTCCTGTGCGTGTGTGTGTGTGTGTCTCTCTCTCTCTCAGTCAATCAATAATGATAATAAAACTGATAACAATAATATTCATCAGTATAACCCAACCTCCAACATCAATAACAAAGTCCAC
>NC_091550.1:43944572-43947072 GCF_042767895.1 Penaeus vannamei
GAGGCTGCAGGGTATGCCAGAATGAAGAAGAGGCTGCAGGGTATGCCAGAATGAAGAAGAGGCTGCAGGGTATACCAGAATGAAGAAGAGGCTGCAGGGTATGCCATAATGAAGAAGAGGCTGCAGGGTATGCCACAATGAAGAAGAGGCTGCAGGGTATGCCAGAATGAAGAAGAGGTTGCAGGGTATGCCAGAATGAAGAAGAGGCTGCAGGGTATGCCACAATGAAGAAGAGGCTGCAGGGTATGCCAGAATGAAGAAGAGGCTGCAGGGTATGCCAGAATGAAGAAGAGGCTGCAGGGTATGCCAGAATGAAGAAGAGGCTGCAGGGTATACCAGAATGAAGAAGAGGCTGCAGGGTATGCCAGAATGAAGAAGAGGCTGCAGGGTATACCAGAATGAAGAAGAGGCTGCATGGTATACCAGGGAGAAGAAGAGGCTGCATGGTATACCAGGGAGAAGAAGAGGCTGCATGGTACACCAGGGAGAAGAAGAGGCTGCATGGTATACCAGGGAGAATAAGAGGCTGCATGGTATACTAGGGAGAATAAGAAGCTGCATGGTATACTAGGGAGAATAAGAAGCTGCATGGTATATCAAATTGTGTTCGATTGACTCGGGGCGAAGAGGACTCCAAAAGAAGCCACTGTGGGTGAAAAAGAGAAAGTAAAGACGAAATGAGAAGAAAGGCAGAGAGTGGAAGAAGAAGAGGAAGAGGAGGATCATGATTCTGATGTTTTTTCGGCCTTTGAAATGAGGGTGTAGATGGAGAGAAGATGGAATAAATGAGGAGAGAAGAGGTCTAAGTAGGAGAGGAAGAAGAGGAGGTGAAGGAAATGAAAGTGGGGGTAATAGGGGGAAGAAGTGAGATGGGAAAATGGAACAAAGCGAGAGAGTGAGATAAAAAGATTGGGAAAGACCGAAGAGGAGAAAAGGAAGAATGAGAAAAAAACGTGATAATAGTGACATTGACGAGGACACCGGTGTGTTAACTCAAACGTAAAAAACAATAAACAAAGTACAGAAAAAAGAAGATAGACACCTAACAACGGGAAAACAATAAACAAATACAAACAAAAGAAGTGATCAAAACGAGAAAAAAACGGACAAATAATCTCACGGAAAATAATGACATAAAAGCGTCTATGCATCAGCGGAAGAAGGAGGCCTTTGAGGAACTGGAGAAGCCGGCGCTTCCCTTGCTCGAACTGGCGGATGACGGCGCGAGAAATCTAATCACTGTGATCATTATGTTTCCTATAGAGCATAGGTCTTTATAACACGCTGGAAGTAAAATTGCGAGAGAGAGAGAGAGAGAGAGAGAGAGAGAGAGAGAGAGAGAGAGAGAGAGAGAGAGAGAGAGAGAGAGAGAGAGAGAGAGAGAGAGAGAGAGAGAGAGAGAGAGAGAGAGAGAGAGAGAGAGAGAGAGAGAGAGAGAGAGAGAGAGAGAGAGAGAGAGAGAGAGAGAGAGACAGAGACAGAGCAGAGACAGAGACAGAGACAGAGACAGAGACAGAGACAGAGAGAGAGAGACAGAGAGAAGAGAGACAGGGGGAGAGCGAGAGAGAGAGAGAGAGAAGAGGAGAGAGAGAGAGAGAGAGAAGAGGAGAGAGAGAGAGAGAGAGAGAGAGAGAGAGAGAGAGAGAGAGAACTCTTATCACTACCCTTTCTATCGCTCATCGTCTTCACCAATATCATCATCACGATCGTCGTCATCACCACCATTATTATGTTTTTTATCATTACCAATATCATCACCACCAATATAATAATTGTTTAAACCTTCCTTTCTCTTATCCCTCGCCTCAGCGTACGAGGAAGATAAGGACCTGATGATGAGGGGAATAGAAAGAAAATGATAGAGACAAGGAAATAATGACAGGGAAGACAGAAAAATAATGATGAGGGAGATTGAGAGATAATAAGGGCAATGAGGGAAATGCGATAAAGAAAACGGAGCGAAGAGAAATGGGGAAACAGGATGAGCAAGAAGATAATGATGGGGAAGGGGGAGGGGGGGGGGGAGGGGGAGGGGATGAGATGCGCTACCTCAGATTCCCAGATTTCCAGCCGTTGAGGAATTTCTGGGAACCTTCCCAAATACGCGGGCTGGAATTGTCTCCCGGAATCATGGAATGAGGCAATGCAGAGGGGGAGGGGGAGGGGGGAGGTGGGGGAGGGGATTCGAGAGAGGTGGGGGAGGGGGATTCGAGGGAGGAAGGGATTCGAGGGAGGTGGGGGAGGGGGAGGGGATTCGAGGGAGGTGGGGGAGAGTGGGGGGATTCGAGGGAGGTGGGGGAGGGGAGGGATTCGAGGGAGGTGGGGGAGGGTGGGGAGGGGATTCGAGGGAGGAGAGGAGAGAGGGGGAAGGGAGAGAAGAGAGGGATAGTGAGGGGATGTGGGAGGGGTAAGGGAGAGGGAACAGGGGTGGGGGAATCAAAGGGGGTGAGGTTTACAACCAGAAAGGGATGCAAGTGAGAGAAGTTGGGGAAGGATATGA
>NC_091550.1:43952072-43962072 GCF_042767895.1 Penaeus vannamei
GCCTCCAGTTGGTTCTCCAGCCGCTAAATGGTTCCTTCTGCCTCAGCTGGTTCTCTGGCCTCCAGTTGGTTCTCTAGCCGCTAAGGGTTCCTTCTACCCCAGCTGGTTCTCTGGCCTCCAGTTGGTTCTCTAGCCGCTAAGGGTTCCTTCTACCTCAGCTGGTTCTCTGGCCTCCAGTTGGTTCTCTAGCCGCTAATGGTCCCTTCTGCCTCAGCTGGTTCTCTGGCCTCCAGTTGGTTCTCTAGCCCTACCTCAGCTGGTTCTCTGGCCTCCAGTTGGTTCTTCAGCCCCTCCAGTTGGTTCTCTAGCCGCTAAGGGTTCCTTCTACCTCAGCTGGTTCTCTGGCCTCCAGTTGGTTCTCTAGCCGCTAAGGGTTCCTTCTACCCCAGCTGGTTCTCTGGCCTCCAGTTGGTTCTCTAGCCGCTAAGGGTTCCTTCTACCTCAGCTGGTTCTCTGGCCTCCAGTTGGTTCTCTAGCCGCTAAGGGTTCCTTCTACCTCAGCTGGTTCTCTGGCCTCCAGTTGGTTCTCTAGCCGCTAAGGGTTCCTTCTACCCCAGCTGGTTCTCTGGCTCCAGTTGGTTCTCCAGCCGCTAATGGTCCCTTCTGCCTCAGCTGGTTCTCTGGCCTCCAGTTGGTTCTCCAGCCGCTAATGGTTCCTTCTACCTCAGCTGGTTCTCTGGCCTCCAGTTGGTTCTCTAGCCGCTAATGGTCCCTTCTGCCTCAGCTGGTTCTCTGGCCTCCAGTTGGTTCTCCAGCCGCTAATGGTTCCTTCGACCTCAGCTGGTTCTCTGGCCTCCAGTTGGTTCTCTAGCCGCTAAGGGTTCCTTCTACCCCAGCTGGTTCTCTGGCCTCCAGTTGGTTCTCTAGCCGCTAAGGGTTCCTTCTACCCCAGCTGGTTCTCTGGCTCCAGTTGGTTCTCCAGCCGCTAATGGTCCCTTCTGCCTCAGCTGGTTCTCTGGCCTCCAGTTGGTTCTCTAGCCGCTAATGGTTCCTTCTACCCCAGCTGGTTCTCTGGCCTCCAGTTGGTTCTCTAGCCGCTAATGGTTCCTTCTACCTCAGCTGGTTCTCTGGCCTCCAGTTGGTTCTCTAGCCGCTAAGGGTTCCTTCTACCCCAGCTGGTTCTCTGGCTCCAGTTGGTTCTCCAGCCGCTAAGGGTTCCTTCTGCCTCAGCTGGTTCTCTGGCCTCCAGTTGGTTCTCCAGCCGCTAATGGTTCTTCACCCAGCTGGTTCTCTGGCTCCAGTTGGTTCTCCAGCCGCTAATGGTCCCTTCTGCCTCAGCTGGTTCTCTGGCCTCCAGTTGGTTCCTCTAGCCGCTAAGGGTTCCTTCTACCCCAGCTGGTTCTCTGGCTCAGTTGGTTCTCCAGCCGCTAATGGTCCCTTCTGCCTCAGCTGGTTCTCTGGCCTCCAGTTGGTTCTCTAGCCGCTAAGGGTTCCTTCTACCCCAGCTGGTTCTCTGGCTCCAGTTGGTTCTCCAGCCGCTAATGGTCCCTTCTGCCTCAGCTGGTTCTCTGGCCTCCAGTTGGTTCTCTAGCCGCTAAGGGTTCCTTCTACCCCAGCTGGTTCTCTGGCTCCAGTTGGTTCTCCAGCCGCTAATGGTCCCTTCTGCCTCAGCTGGTTCTCTGGCCTCCAGTTGGTTCTCCAGCCGCTAATGGTCCCTTCTGCCTCAGCTGGTTCTCTGGCCTCCAGTTGGTTCTCTAGCCGCTAAGGGTTCCTTCTACCCCAGCTGGTTCTCTGGCTCCAGTTGGTTCTCCAGCCGCTAATGGTCCCTTCTGCCTCAGCTGGTTCTCTGGCTCCAGTTGGTTCTCCAGCCGCTAATGGTCCCTTCTGCCTCAGCTGGTTCTCTGGCCTCCAGTTGGTTCTCTAGCCGCTAAGGGTTCCTTCTACCCCAGCTGGTTCTCTGGCTCCAGTTGGTTCTCCAGCCGCTAATGGTCCCTTCTACCTCAGCTGGTTCTCTGGCCTCCAGTTGGTTCTCCAGCCGCTAATGGTTCCTTCGACCTCAGCTGGTTCTCTGGCCTCCAGTTGGTTCTCTAGCCGCTAAGGGTTCCTTCTACCTCAGCTGGTTCTCTGGCCTCCAGTTGGTTCTCTAGCCGCTAATGGTTCCTTCTACCTCAGCTGGTTCTCTGGCCTCCAGTTGGTTCTCCAGCCGCTAATGGTTCCTTCTACCTCAGCTGGTTCTCTGGCCTCCAGTTGGTTCTCTAGCCGCTAAGGGTTCCTTCTACCTCAGCTGGTTCTCTGGCCTCCAGTTGGTTCTCCAGCCGCTAATGGTTCCTTCTACCTCAGCTGGTTCTCTGGCCTCCAGTTGGTTCTCTAGCCGCTAAGGGTTCCTTCTACCTCAGCTGGTTCTCTGGCCTCCAGTTGGTTCTCTAGCCGCTAAGGGTTCCTTCTACCTCAGCTGGTTCTCTGGCCTCCAGTTGGTTCTCTAGCCGCTAAGGGTTCCTTCTACCCCAGCTGGTTCTCTGGCTCCAGTTGGTTCTCCAGCCGCTAAGGGTTCCTTCTGCCTCAGCTGGTTCTCTGGCCTCCAGTTGGTTCTCCAGCCGCTAATGGTTCCTTCTACCCCAGCTGGTTCTCTGGCCTCCAGTTGGTTCTCTAGCCGCTAAGGGTTCCTTCTACCCCAGCTGGTTCTCTGGCTCCAGTTGGTTCTCCAGCCGCTAATGGTCCCTTCTGCCTCAGCTGGTTCTCTGGCCTCCAGTTGGTTCTCTAGCCGCTAAGGGTTCCTTCTACCCCAGCTGGTTCTCTGGCTCCAGTTGGTTCTCCAGCCGCTAATGGTCCCTTCTGCCTCAGCTGGTTCTCTGGCCTCCAGTTGGTTCTCTAGCCGCTAAGGGTTCCTTCTACCTCAGCTGGTTCTCTGGCTCCAGTTGGTTCTCCAGCCGCTAATGGTCCCTTCTGCCTCAGCTGGTTCTCTGGCCTCCAGTTGGTTCTCTAGCCGCTAAGGGTTCCTTCTACCCCAGCTGGTTCTCTGGCTCCAGTTGGTTCTCCAGCCGCTAATGGTCCCTTCTGCCTCAGCTGGTTCTCTGGCCTCCAGTTGGTTCTCTAGCCGCTAAGGGTTCCTTCTACCCCAGCTGGTTCTCTGGCTCCAGTTGGTTCTCCAGCCGCTAATGGTCCCTTCTGCCTCAGCTGGTTCTCTGGCTCCAGTTGGTTCTCCAGCCGCTAATGGTCCCTTCTGCCTCAGCTGGTTCTCTGGCCTCCAGTTGGTTCTCTAGCCGCTAAGGGTTCCTTCTACCCCAGCTGGTTCTCTGGCTCCAGTTGGTTCTCCAGCCGCTAATGGTCCCTTCTGCCTCAGCTGGTTCTCTGGCCTCCAGTTGGTTCTCCAGCCGCTAATGGTTCCTTCGACCTCAGCTGGTTCTCTGGCCTCCAGTTGGTTCTCTAGCCGCTAAGGGTTCCTTCTACCTCAGCTGGTTCTCTGGCCTCCAGTTGGTTCTCTAGCCGCTAAGGGTTCCTTCTACCCCAGCTGGTTCTCTGGCTCCAGTTGGTTCTCCAGCCGCTAATGGTCCCTTCTGCCTCAGCTGGTTCTCTGGCCTCCAGTTGGTTCTCCAGCCGCTAATGGTTCCTTCTACCTCAGCTGGTTCTCTGGCCTCCAGTTGGTTCTCCAGCCGCTAATGGTTCCTTCTACCTCAGCTGGTTCTCTGGCCTCCAGTTGGTTCTCCAGCCGCTAAGGGTTCCTTCTACCTCAGCTGGTTCTCTGGCCTCCAGTTGGTTCTCTAGCCGCTAAGGGTTCCTTCTACCTCAGCTGGTTCTCTGGCCTCCAGTTGGTTCTCCAGCCGCTAATGGTCCCTTCTGCCTCAGCTGGTTCTCTGGCCTCCAGTTGGTTCTCCAGCCGCTAATGGTTCCTTCGACCTCAGCTGGTTCTCTGGCCTCCAGTTGGTTCTCCAGCCGCTAATGGTTCCTTCGACCTCAGCTGGTTCTCTGGCCTCCAGTTGGTTCTCTAGCCGCTAAGGGTTCCTTCTACCTCAGCTGGTTCTCTGGCCTCCA
Organism: Penaeus vannamei; assembly: GCF_042767895.1. Taxonomy (NCBI): domain Eukaryota; kingdom Metazoa; phylum Arthropoda; class Malacostraca; order Decapoda; family Penaeidae; genus Penaeus; species Penaeus vannamei. The sequence goes on from NC_091550.1 coordinate 43,956,042, forward strand.
GTTGGTTCTCCAGCCGCTAATGGTCCCTTCTGCCTCAGCTGGTTCTCTGGCCTCCAGTTGGTTCTCCAGCCGCTAATGGTTCCTTCGACCTCAGCTGGTTCTCTGGCCTCCAGTTGGTTCTCTAGCCGCTAAGGGTTCCTTCTACCTCAGCTGGTTCTCTGGCCTCCAGTTGGTTCTCCAGCCGCTAATGGTTCCTTCGACCTCAGCTGGTTCTCTGGCCTCCAGTTGGTTCTCCAGCCGCTAAGGGTTCCTTCTACCTCAGCTGGTTCTCTGGCCTCCAGTTGGTTCTCTAGCCGCTAATGGTTCCTTCGACCTCAGCTGGTTCTCTGGCCTCCAGTTGGTTCTCCAGCCGCTAAGGGTTCCTTCTACCTCAGCTGGTTCTCTGGCCTCCAGTTGGTTCTCTAGCCGCTAATGGTTCCTTCGACCTCAGCTGGTTCTCTGGCCTCCAGTTGGTTCTCTAGCCGCTAAGGGTTCCTTCTACTTCAGCTGGTTCTCTGGCCTCCAGTTGGTTCTCTAGCCGCTAATGGTTCCTTCGACCTCAGCTGGTTCTCTGGCCTCCAGTTGGTTCTCTAGCCGCTAATGGTTCCTTCGACCTCAGCTGGTTCTCTGGCCTCCAGTTGGTTCTCTAGCCGCTAAGGGTTCCTTCTACTTCAGCTGGTTCTCTGGCCTCCAGTTGGTTCTCTAGCCGCTAATGGTTCCTTCGACCTCAGCTGGTTCTCTGGCCTCCAGTTGGTTCTCTAGCCGCTAATGGTTCCTTCTACCTCAGCTGGTTCTCTGGCCTCCAGTTGGTTCTCTAGCCGCTAAGGGTTCCTTCTACTTCAGCTGGTTCTCTGGCTCCAGTTGGTTCTCCAGCCGCTAATGGTCCCTTCTGCCTCAGCTGGTTCTCTGGCCTCCAGTTGGTTCTCTAGCCGCTAATGGTTCCTTCGACCTCAGCTGGTTCTCTGGCCTCCAGTTGGTTCTCTAGCCGCTAATGGTTCCTTCTACCCCAGCTGGTTCTCTGGCTCCAGTTGGTTCTCCAGCCGCTAATGGTCCCTTCTGCCTCAGCTGGTTCTCTGGCCTCCAGTTGGTTCTCCAGCCGCTAATGGTTCCTTCTACCTCAGCTGGTTCTCTGGCTCTCAGTTGGTTCTAAAGCCGATAGATGGTTCCTTCTGCCTCAGCTGGTTCTCTGGCCTCCAGTTGGTTCTCCAGCCGCTAATGGTCCCTTCTGCCTCAGCTGGTTCTCTGGCTCCAGTTGGTTCTCCAGCCGCTAATGGTCCCTTCTGCCTCAGCTGGTTCTCTGGCCTCCAGTTGGTTCTCTAGCCGCCAATGGTTCCTTCTACCCCAGCTGGTTCTCTGGCCTCCAGTTGGTTCTCCAGCCGCTAATGGTTCCTTCTACCTCAGCTGGTTCTCTGGCCTCCAGTTGGTTCTCTAGCCGCTAATGGTTCCTTCTACCCCAGCTGGTTCTCTAGCCGCTAATAGTTCCTTCTACCCCAGCTGGTTATCTGGCCTCCAGTTGGTTCTCTAGCCGCCAATGGTTCCTTCTACCCCAGCTGGTTCTCTGGCCTCCAGTTGGTTCTCTAGCCGCTAATAGTTCCTTCTACCCCAGCTGGTTCTGTGGCCTCCATTTGGTTCTCTAGCCGCTAATGGTTCCTTCTGCCTCAGCTGGTTCTCCATCGCTAAATGGTTCCTTCTGCCTCAGCTGGTTCTCTGGCCTCCAGTTGGTTCTCCATCGCTAAATGGTTCCTTCTGCCTCAGCTGGTTCTCAGGCCCTCAGTTGGCTCTCCAGCCGCTAATGGTTCCTTCTAGCTCAGCTGGTTCTCTGGCCTCCAGTTGGTTCTAAAGCCGCTAAACGGTTCCTTCTACCTCAGCTGGTTTTCTGGCCCTCAGATGGTTCTCCAGACGCTAAATCATTCCTTCTACATCAGCTGGTTCTCCGATCGCCAGCTGGCTCTTTGTCTTCCAGGTCGCCCAGCACTCATGAAGAAATATTACAGCCAACAGTTGCTTCCTCGCCGGCGAACCAGCTGCCACCTCACGCTCCAAGTCAATAATTCAGTAAAATCAGACAAACTAATTCAGCACATCGTCGCCATCATGATAAATATAGATATAAATTAATAGACGAATAAATAAATAGATAAACAAAGAAATATGTCAATATGTAATTGAATAAACGTAATTAAATAGATATCAAAGAAATACATCAATGTGTAATTGAATAAACGTATGAATAACTAAATGATTAATTGAATGAACGAATAAATAAACTGGATTGATTAGTAAACACAAAAAGATTAATCTAGGAAATTTCAAAGCAATTGCACAATAGTCACGATGTCCGCTTGCACATCCTTTTCCCCCGTGACGTCACACGCAGTCGGATTAATCCCTTACACGAACGATCCGTGAGTAAGGAGCAGACGAACGTGACGTCATAGAAATTGTAAGGCTGTGAGGGAGGGGCTAAGAGGGGAGGGGGGTTCAGGGGGCTGAGAGGAGGTGGAGAAGGGAGGGGCTGAGGGAAGGAGGGGCTAAAGGGAGCTGGAGAAGGGAGGGGCTGAGGGAAGGAGGGGCTAAAGGGAGCTGAAGAAGGGAGGGGCTAAAAGGAGGTGTAGTGGGGACGGGGAGGAGGTACGGGGGAGGGGCTAGTGGTTAAGGGGGGGGGGGGTTGGAGTGCGTGACTAAATCCACGAGGAATAAAATAGAAGCGGAGTTTTTTTTTATTGAAAAAGAATGAAAAATAGAAAAAATATATATACCTTTTCGAAATTCTCATGGCGTTCAGGTCCTCTCTATAAACACTGAATGTTTCTATATTGCCTCTCTCTCTCTCTTCCTCTCACTCTCTCTCTCTTTCTCTCTCACTTATTTTCACCCTCGCGATCACTCTCAACTCTCTCTCTCTCCCTCATTTTCACTCTCAACTCCCTCTCTCTCCCTCTCTCACTCATTTTCACTCTCGCATTCACTCTCAACTCCCTCTCTCTCCCTCTCTCACTCATTTTCACTCTCGCATTCACTCTCAACACTCCCTCTCCCTTCTCTCTCTTTCCCTCCCTCGCTTCCCATTCTCCTCCGCCTCCCTCTCCCTCCCTTCGCCGCGCCTGCAATTAGTCTGGGCTTCGTGGATCCAACGAAATCCTCGGCGATCCTGCCTGCGAATCCTAGGCAGATCCTGCAACTATCCTCCAGTCCCCCTCTCCCTCCCTCCCTCCCTCTTCCTATACTCTTCTCTCCTCTTCTCTATTCCTCTTCGCTCCGTTTTCAATTGCCTCTCACCTCCGACCACTTCTATCCGCGTTTCACCTCCCCTTGATATCCCCTCCCCCTCCCTATTCTCCTCTTCACTCTTTCCCCTTTTCCACCTACCCCTCCTCCTTACCCACCTACTCTCCCCCCCTCTCCTTACTCACCTACTCACTTTCCCTCCCCTCCTTCCCCTCTCACCCTTCCCCTTTTCCAACTATTTCTTCTCCTCCTCCTCCTCCCCCCTCCCATTGATTGAGGAAATGCAACAGCAGTGTTACGTCTAGGGTGGGAGGGTGTGGGGGGAGAGAGAGAGAGAGAGAGAGAGAGAGAGAGAGAGAGAGAGAGAGAGAGAGAGAGAGAGAGAGAGAGAGAGAGAGAGAGAGAGAGAGAGAGAGAGAGAGAGCGAGAGAGTGACAGAGAGAGAGAGGGAGCGAGAGAGAGAGAGAGAGAGAGAGAGAGAGAGAGAGAGAGAGAGAGAGAGAGAGAGAGAGAGAGAGAGAGAGAGAGAGAGAGAGAGAGAGAGAGAGAGAGGAAGGACGTAAAACCCGGGCACTTTGCCACGCTTCTGTGACCTCATTTGTCTGACAGCGACGAATGGGAGGAAAGGGAGAGAGGGAGAATAAATGTGAACATACATATGATATGGAAGAAATGGAATAAGTGGGAAACAAGTGCAGGAAGGCAAAGAGGGACAGGCAGAGTAGAAAGAACTGGAATATAGAAGTAAGGAAGCGTAGCGGTAGTAGTAGTAGTTGTAGTAGTAGTAGTAGTAGTAGTAGTGGTGGTAGTAGTAGTAGTAGTAGCAGTAGTAGTATGAGGAGGAGGAGGAAGACGAAGAGGAGGAGGAGAAGGGGAAAGGGAGAAGACGAAGGAGGAGGAGGAAGAAACGAAAGAGGAGGAAGAGGATTGCGAGGAAGAAGAAGAGGAGGAAGGGTTGGAGAAGGGGGAAGAATAAGGAAAAGGAGATGAATTAGGAGGAATCATTGGAAGTGGTCATGAAGTAAAAGGAGCCAAAGGACGAGGAGAATGAAGAATGAAGCAGGAAATGAAACAGAGGCATACGAATGGAAAATAAAGAAAGTGAGGAACACAATGTTTAGAGCAGGAGTTTTTAACCTGGGATCCATGGGCGGGTTTTCTGGGGTGCGCGAGTGATCAAATGAAAATTGCTATATTTGCTATACTTTTTGAATGAAAAAGAATATATCTTCAATAGATTTTTTAATCTAAAATTCAATCATACTTCGTGCATTTCACAAATGTTTGGGGCAACTAAATCTCATTAAATAAAGTACATCATACACATCGCATGCAAAGCTGCATTCACGAGAATATTTCTGGGAAGGGGTCCATAGCTTTCATCAAATCCTAAGAGGGGGTAAGAACTAGAGGGGTAAGAACTACTGTTTAGAAGGAGACAACAGAAGAAGAGAAAGGAGAAGAGAATGTGAGGAAAGGAAGGAGAAACAAGAACAATGATTTCATAAAACAACCATCAAACAAAAGAAAACCAGAAAAAAAAAAATCAGACAAGCCCTCTATCATTTAAATCGCGCGCGCTGATCCGCTGGACAACGTCTTCATCCGGGTATCTCGACTATTTTAATTCTTAAATACTGCAATTTGTCAGACTTTCTGACGTTTATTCCCTTTTATTTTGATTTTCCTTCTTCCAAGAATTTTGCCAACTCCTTCATAAACCTGAGTGAATGTTTTTTTTCTCTGCATGATAATTAGAGACTAAATACATGTTACTGAACTCTAATAAAAGAACGAGAAAGATATTTTGACATCAAGAGCAAGAAACTGCGATGTGCTAGTTGTAAACATTTCTATTATCATTGTATAAATCAATATTGATATTGCTTTCATTATCATTATCACTATGATCATTATTATTATTGTTATCATCATCGTTCTATACAACATTATCATAATTGGTATTATCACTATCATTATCATCATTGCTGTTATCATTAATATTAATATTATCATTACTACAATGATTGTCATTGCAATTATTATCATCATCGTTATTAATATTATCACTACGATTTTATTATCGCATTTATCATTACCGTTATTATCATCATCATCAGTATCATTTTCGCACTGTAATTTTCATCACCACCATCATCATTTTTTGCACTGTAATTGTCACCACCATCATCATCATTTTTTGCACTGTATTTGTCATCATCATCATTATATCAATCACGTAGAATTTTTTTTATTATTATTATTATTTTACACGACTATTAAATGGTCCAACAGTCTAAAAATGGCGACCTCGAGTACCATTCAAGACATTACTCACGGTAACAAGCCCGACAAAAGACCATAACGAATCACCGAATATTTAATCCGACGTACCGAGTGACCGAGGATGGCGAAAGGTAATCAATGTACCTGCCAGAGAGGGAGAGAGGGAGGGAGGGAAGGAGGGAAGGAGGGAAGGAGGGAGGGAGGGAGGGAGGGAGAGAGAGAGGGAGGGAGGAGGGAGGGAGGGAGGGAGGGAGGGAGGAGGGAGGGAGAGAGAGAGAGAGAGAGAGAGAGAGAGAGAGAGAGAGAGAGAGAGAGAGAGAGAGAGAGAGAGAGAGAGAGAGAGAGAGAGAGAGAGAGAGAGAGGAGAGAGAGAGAGGAGAGAGAGAGAGAGAGAGAGAGAGAGAGAGAAAGAGAGAGAGAGAGAGAGAGAGAGAGAGAGAGAGAGAGAGAGAGAGAGAGAGAGAGAGAGAGAGAGAGAGAGAGAGGGAGAGAGAGAGAGAGAGTAAGAGAGTAAGAGAGAGAGAGAGAGAGAGAGAGA
>NC_091550.1:43967072-43969572 GCF_042767895.1 Penaeus vannamei
CCACGCCTACCTTCCTGCATGCCTGCTCGCATAGCTGCTTGCATGCCGACGTGCCTATTACTTCTGCTTGCCTCCTATTTGACGACCTCCCTCCTCGCTTGCTCATTTGCATGCCTCCTTTTCTTTCTACTAATCTATTACCTTCGTATTTGAACAAATCCTTACTTCAGCATTCCCTGAAAGACCGAACAGCTGATTTATTAATGAACCGAACTCTAGCATGAAAGAAACTCCAGCGTTGCCAAATTTCCCTCTCTATCCTCTCCTCCCTCACAACACACTGCATATCTGAGGTCGCAGCCGCCCTTGCGTCCCCTTGAGGATTACTCGAGAATGCATCTAGGGCGGAGGGGCGTCTCAAGATAAGGGCCTTGATCCCTTGCCTGCCTGCCCGACCCCTTACTTGGACATGAGGGCGGCCGCCAGGGAGATAAGATAAGAAAGTCCAACATGTGGCACCGCTGTACCAGTGGTGTGCCAACTAGGCAATTATTGGAGATTTGGAGTTATTATTTTTATCGTCTTCCAGAGAAGAGGAAAGGAGTAATAAAAGAATAAATAAAAGAAAGAAAAAGGAGAGGAAGCAAATTTGACGATCAAGAATGAAATAAAGGAGAGGAATAAGATAAATTAGAAGAGATGACGAGAAGGAAAAACTGAGAAAGAAAATATCTGTGAAGTGAAAAGGGATTTCAAAAAGATTAAAAAGATGACCTAATCAAGTTATCGTTTTTTTCTTTGGTTTGTCATACTTTCTTCCGTTCGTTCTGGAAAGACATCAGCTGTTTCGATGCGACTCCTCGAAATAACGACCCAAGCAGGAAAAAGCACACAACAATAGCAAAATGCTTGCTCTTCTTTCTCGAGTCACGCCACGCTTTATCACTAACATTTCCTTGCGCAAGAGCGAGCACGCGCGCTTACAGTACACACATCTCAACGCGCGAACACATGTGACTACACATTCGGACAATGCGATGACGTCACAGACCCCTTCCCCCTTAGAGTGTGACGTACTTCGTGAACTGAAGATGCAACGTGATCGAAGTGTGTCTGTTTGTGTTGGTAATTGTACCTTCGTGTGTGTGTGTGTGTGTGTGTGTGCGCGCGTGTGTATATATATGTGTGTGCGTCCGTGCGTCTGTGTGTGTGTGTGTGTATGTGTGTGTGTGTGTTTATTGCTTTCCTGTGTGCATGAGTGGGCAAGTGCCGGGCGCTAGTGTGTGCGTCCGTGTTTCTTGTTTGTACAGAAACTACACTGTAACGAATTTCGTTCCAAGTCACCTGTAAGAAAGAAGAAAACCCGCGCCAAAGCAATGCGAGGAGCTGAGCCCAAGAGCCAGATAAGCGAGCGACACACAGCGGAGCAGCCCGGGGGAGAGCCTCTCCGGCCGGCGTGCCCGCGCGTGTCTCGCAGCACACTTACCCTCCATTTCGTCCGTGTCCACGTCGAGGGGCTCCGCGAGGTCCCTGAGGGGCGGCGGAGCGGCGAGGGGCGCGACCTCCGTGCTCATGGCGCCGTCGGCGTCGGGGGCGGCAGCGGCAGGAGGAGACGAGGAGGTGGACGGGGGGGAAGGAGGGGAGGAGGGCGCGGGAGGGGTGGAGATGGCGGTGATCGGAGCAGCTGGAGGTGAGGGGGGTGGAGAAGGAGGCTCGGGAGGAGGCGCGGAAGAGGAGGAAGGGGGAGAGGGCGGGAGGGATCCTGGAGGGTCAGTCCCTCCCCTCAGGAAGGAACTGCCGCACGAACCGATCTTGGCGACTCTTGTTCTTCCTCCCCTTTACCTCTGCTTCGTTTTCCTCTACTCTTCTTTCCTCTCTCTCTCTCCTTCTCTTTCTCTCGCTCTTTCCCCTTCCTTGAAACTCTCGCTGTCCGCCTGCACGCGTCTCTCCCTTCCTCACCACTTACGTGTTCCTTCTTCACTCCTTCTCCTCGCCCCTCCTTCGCTCCCTCCTTCGCAGGTTCGCTTACCTCGCCTCTCCACTTCCACTAAGGAGCTCTGTTTTTCTCTCCTTCTCTCTTTCCGTTCCTGCATCCACTTAAGGGCCGGGATAGTGTGGTGACCCGCGTGGAGGTCCCAGACTCACAACATGGCCTCCGCGGCACTGGCTCGAGGAGGTGCCACGCTCAAGTGCCACTTGAAAGTCCGCCTCTAACAAGGGTTCGCGGCGTGACCCGACACTTGCACTGGGGCGCCGCGGCACTGAGTTCTCTTTTTCATTCGCAAGGAAATATGTTTATGCAAATAATTTCTATTGAACCTTTCCTCTGTAAATGAGAGAAAAAAAAGGTAATGGGTAAATTAGTATGTCCTGGTCTTCAGCATTTCGGTTCGTTAAATTCATGAAGGATTTGCCTTTATGTTCACGCACTTCCGGTTGAATTTCCGTTGAAGTACTTAAATATCTTTTTTGAATGCTGGACACGAGTCTCGAGGGTCGGCCGGCACGTGCGGAGGAAACAATATGGTTTTCGGGAAGAGGTAATGCAATTCTCTCTCTC
>NC_091550.1:43974572-43984572 GCF_042767895.1 Penaeus vannamei
CCCGTCTAACCTTTGCACTTCGTGGCCTTGACCGGCCGGTCTCTCGGCGCCAATGGATGCGACCCTCAAACGTTGATTGATTCATAAATGCAAATAATTAAATAGATAAACAAATTATAAATCAGCACATAAATCAGTAAATGAAGAAAAACAAATAAATAAGCAAATAGATAAATAGGTTGCAGGAAAAAGCGAGAACCGCGCGAGGCTCCCCCTAAACCCCGACCTGCCTCCCGCCCGATAACTTCATGGAATATTAGACATCATTTGCGACCTGATCCTCCCCATAAAAGTGAAAGGAGAAAGAGAAATGTGCAAAACAAACAGCGGAATATCCATCCCAGCGCTCATTTCCCCGCGCGCGACATCGATTTATCCGATGGCCGAAAATATTGGGCGCTCTAAATCACCGGCGATTTTGAAGTCCATTTGGGCGAGATTTCGTTCGTGGCGGGCGGACAAACGGCCATTTGGCGGCGAATGACGACGCGATCGCCGCCATTATCCGCCGACGGGGCAGTCACCTTCAAAGAAAAAAAATAAGCTCGTTGACCTCTCGCTAAGCTGTTTAATTGACCCTTCGTTGTAGAGACACGTTTCCAATATGTATTATTGAAGAGAGTAAATAGAAGGATGTAAAAAAGTACGAGACTCTTTTTAGGCAAGTAAGGAATAACAGGCAAGAAAATAAACTCCAAAGCAAGCGCAGCAATTACGTGTTCAGCGGCCTTCGTCCATCATCCCGGCGGCTAAATCTCATTTGTTGCATGCAGAATGCGTCGGGAGAACGTGCAACGGTGTTCCCATTTTCTGTGGTGTCTAGACGCAGAGAAAATGGGTTCTCTTCGCGAGAGGGGGGACTGAGACAGGACGCGTTCAGCCCGGTGGGGTGGACGAGCCGGTTTAACAAGTGACATTTTGGGCCGAAGGTGAGGACGTGGAACACACTTGTCACCTGCTGAACAACAAGAGGTCGTGCGTGATGAACAGATGGCCGTACATATGTGAGTTTGAGTCATCATATTTCTGAATACGGGGGTGATTAAGCGGTTGGAACATGTAAGGTGCACAGGCTATTTCTCTGAGAAAAGTCATTATGTTTTGTGTTTCCTTGCTAATTGATAAACGGCACTTCATTAGTAGTTCGCTGGAACAGGTTTGTCCAGTATAAGTACTTGATCAAAGTTTTGTTAATGTTGACGGGGTGAATCCCTTGAACGTTCATTAAAATTAATCAAGCAAGACCGGTAACTAAGTCAATTCAAACACCTAACAACAAAACACATTCATAATTAAAGACAAAGATGGTTATTTTGTGTTCTTCTCAACACTCGGTAATGCCACCACTGACTCACTCCGCCAACGCACGCATGACCGGGCCCTCCAGCGCGAGAGGAGGCAGTGTGCAGGTTCACGGACAAGCACGTAAAGCAGCCGGACGACGGCGAGTAAACACGGAGACAGCAAACGCCAATAACTCGTCCACTGATTGCCTGCCTCGTCCAACAAGGCGGTCGGTCGGTTCACTCCACAGCTCCCACCAGCATGGCCGGTTCGCCGCGCCTTAACGGGTTCACCGACCAAAAGACACTGCAGAACCGCCACACACGAGCCGCGCCCGGGCCCGCTGCTCCGGCCTGCCCGCCTCTTCTTCCTCCGGCAAATAAGGAAGGGCCAGGCTGCGTCCGAACGCCAATTTATGCGAGCGCCTCGTCCTTTGCCTTCAACCAGGCACGCCGACTTTCCCCTCTCGCGCTCTCGCCCTCTCTCTTTCTCTCTTTCTCACTTTCTTTCTCTCTCTCTCTCTCTCTCTCTCTCTCTCTCTCTCTCTCTCTCTCTCTCTCTCATCACTCTCTCTCTCTCTCTCTCTCTCTCTCTCTCTCTGCCTGTCTCTCTCTCTCTCTCTGCCTGTCTCTCTCTCTCTCTCTCTGCCTGTCTCTCTCTCTCTCTCTCGCCTTTCACGCCTAACTGTTTCTCTTCCTCTGCTTCCTTCTTCTTCCCTTCTTCATTTCCTTTCCTTCCGCGAAGAAAAGGCGGAAGGGGAGCGGGCGAGCGGGGCGCCGGCGAGACGAAACAGCTCGCGCGGCCGATGCAGCGACGGCGATTTCCTCTCCGGTTGAAGGCGTGTGGCGGCGTGTGGCAGCGATCCCAAGCTACCTACCTCCCTGAGGGATGGATCTTGGTGTGCCACGACGCCCGGCCTGGGATACCCCCTGACAACCACCTGGTGTTGCCCCTCCCTCCCCTCTCCCCCCCTCTCTCCCCCCTCCCTTCCTCCTACATCATCTGGCATTATCTCCCCCCTCCTCGTTCCTTGGTCAAGCCGTCCTCCCCCTCCCCTACCATCTGGTCCAACTCCCACCCTCCACCACGTGCCCCTCTCCCTTCCCTACTATGTAGCACAATCCCCCTCTCCCCCTCCCCCTCCCTTTCCCCTCTCTAACCACCCTCCCATTTCCGTCCCCATTAACACCTGCTCCTGCCTCCTCCGCCTTCTACCAGCTGGTTCTACTCCCTTAACCCCTCAACCACCTGATCCCATCCCCTCCCTCCCCTCCCCCAGGAAGCCCTAGCCCTAGTCCTTGCCCTCTCTTAGTCTGTAGCCCCCGAGCTTCTCCCCGACCCCCCCCCCCTTCTCTTCCCCTGACTACCCTGCTAATCCTCGTGCTTGCTTGGCTCTCTCAGTCTCGTCTCTTTCTTTCGGCCTCCGCTCTCTCTTCTTTCTCTTTCCTGGTTTGCTGTCTCTCTTATCTGCATGTCCACCTGTCTCTCTCTCCATCATTTTCTCTCTCTCTCTCTCTCTCTCTCTTCTCTTCTTCTCTTCTCTCCTCCCCTCTCTCTCCTTCACTCATCCCTCTCATTATTTCTTCTCTCTTACTCTCGGTCTTTCTTAGTTCCTTCCTTTGCCCGCCCTCTTGGTAGCGTGCAGACTGTCTGTCGCAGTTTCCGGAAGGCAGTGCCGGCTGCAGTTGCACAATTGACACACGACTATCCACATAAACTCACTCACACACCTACACGCACCCACCCACCCACCCACACACACATACGCACACCCACACCCACACACACACAAACAAACACACACACACACACAAACACACACACACACACACACAAACAAATATATATACGTACACATACAAACACACACATAATCACAAACACACACACATACGCACACATACAAACACACACACAATCACAAACACACACACACACACACACACAAACACACACACACACATACAGGTAGAAACAAACGCAAAACCAACAAACACACAAACAAGCAAACAAACACAGCTTCACGGGCGTATCTCGCAGTCCTGTTCTCTCTGTTATGAGAGAGAAAGGAAGATTCTCGTCGGAAATGTCGAAATTGGAGGGAGAAGATGATGAGAGAAAGATAAGAAAGAATGAAAGAAAGGTTTCGAAAATGTTGCAATTCTTGAATTTTTTCTGTTATTGATTGCGGTCTTTTATCTGCGTCTCTTTATTGACCGGATCGTTAGGATAATCTCAAAATAGAAAAGGGGAGAGAGAAGAGAAGAGAGAGAGGGAGAGGACATGAAGTGGGACAGGGGGAGGGAGAGGGAGAGGGAGAAGGTGAGGGTGAGGGAGAAGGTGAGGGTGAGGGAGAAGGTGAGGGTGAGGGAGAGGAAAGGGAGAAAGGAGAGAGCGAGAGCGAGTGAGAGAGAGAGAGAGGAGAGGAGAGAGAGAGAGAGAGAGAGAGAGAGAGAGAGAGAGAGAGAGAGAGAGAGAGAGAGAGAGAGAGAGAGAGAGAGAGAAGAGAGACATAGACAGAGAGAGAAAGAGAGAGAAACAGAAAGAGAGACAGAGAGAATCATACGGCGACGAAAAAAAAAATAAAAATAAATAAAAAATAAAATAAATAACAGCATAAGAACAGAAAGTCAGTCAAACAGAGCGAAATCAGAATGAGAAAGAGACAAGAGAGAAGAGAAGCGATCAGAAGCGAGAGAGAGAGAGAGAGAGAGAGGGAGCCGAGCCCTCTCTGTCTTCTCCTCGCGTTCGCCTAACTACCTCCCCGCCTGTGTGTCTGCATGACTCGCATGACGGGCTGTTAAGGCTCGTCCGCTAGCCTGTCCATCTTACGCTACTTCTGCCTCGACGCCAAATAACCTCTTTCATCTGGATTTTTCGTGTTTGGCTATTCTCACCGTTCTCCTTTATTTATTCCTATCGTTTGGTTTCGTCGTTTCTAATCCTGATCTTCTTTTTTAATTATTTATTCTACCTCCGTCGTCGAGAATACTTTTTTTTTCTTCTAATCGTATTTGATCATTTCGATTTCGCTATTCCCCCTTTCGTCTTTATTTCACCTGCTTATCCTTCTTTTCATTCTCTTAGCGTTGCGTGTGCCTGATCTTCCAGAATATCTCTCCTTCGCTTCCTCCTTTTTTATCCTTTTCTCCCATTCCCATCCTCCGAGAAAACAACAATGCATAGAAATATCAGCCTTTTTTTCCCCTCCGTTTCTCCCAGGGTTCTCTCGCGGGGGAATTTTCTCTCGTAAATTCTTGAGACGTAAAAGGAATCTTGAAGGTTTTATGGCGGCGATAGAAGGCGTGATAGCGGCATAAGGGCGATTCTTGGTCCACTTTATATAAATAAATAAGGGATGCAATGTGTGGAGGTCGATAAAAAGGGCAATGACGGGATGACCAAAGGAGAGACGGGGAAAATGTCCGGATAAAACGACCCTCCTAAATGATGATAATAATATTGGTAATATAAATAAATAAATAAATAGATGAAATAATATTGGTAATATAAATAGATAAATAAATAAATAAGTAAATAAATAATTATTATGAAGACTTTATGCAGCATTCCCTTAGCTCGTGATTTTCTCTAACGTGTCTTTCGGAATGACATTTTCCTTCTGAATATAAATTTCAAGAGATCGCACTGTCAGAGAACGCAAGGCACGATGCTAGACTTAAGTAAATATAGTTTAGTAACAGGGATGCATGTTGCAGCATTGCAAGAAACCGATTATAGGAGAGAGGGGCATAGAAAAAATGTATACGTGTATACATGCATATGCAACATGCACACACACACACACACACACACACACACACACACACGCACGCACACAGTATAATACATAAATGAATTAAGAAAAAAGTGTTCCATTGCATATTGGAATATTATCCCCCCTTCCCTCCCCCAACTTTAACCCACGCCCCCAGCGCCCTAACGTGTATGACAGGTTGTTATTTAAATAATAACATCCTGCTGTCACGACCCCTATTAATCATGCGCGTCCTCATGATATTCAGGGCCTGGCTCTTGGGCCGAGTCTGTGAGGCTTTTTTCTCTCTCTCGGCTCAGCTGTTTGTTTAACTGTCTGTTGCATGTTTTGTTGGTTTAGGTGGCTATGCCCTTTATTCCTAAATCTTTTCTATTCTTCTTACTCTTTTCCTTATTCCTTATTCCTTTCTTACTCCCCTTTCTAATCTTTCTCCTGTCTATCCCCTCCTTCTGCCTAAACTTGAAAAGATTTCATGAACTTTCCCCTTCCCCCCCTTCAACCCCCTTCTCCAACTGACTCTTCCTCCCCCTCCCCCTCCCCATCCATCCCGCCGCAATATGTCTTCCTATGACGGCTATAAAGCCTACAAATTCATAGATTTCAAATACTTCCAAGATGGCGACTCGGACCCAAGGAGCGTTCTGTCAGACACTTGTCATGGCCAGAGGTTACCACTGACCCGATCGCCTTTAGTGACCAAGCGACCTGACCTGGTTTCCCGTCACGAGAAACCCCGTGAGAAGGAGACTTCTCGCCATGTGTGTAAAGGTATGAATGAGAACGAACATCTTCACAATACAAAAGATGTATTTTACAGGTTTCGATTATCAATCAAACCGGTTAAGTACATATCTTGTACTGTGAAAATATTCGTTCTCATTCATACCTTTCCACATTTGTCAACATGAATACGGTTCATCCCTCTCGCTATATCGCCAACGCCTCCAGCTGGTGCTCCTGGGCTGGGCATCCACCTTGCACCGCTCAACCGTTCTGACTCGTCTTGTTATGTCCACCTGTGTGTTCTTCTCCGCGTAGGCTTATAACACCAATAAGGAGTCAGAGCCGCTTCACGCTGTCCCTTCTCGAACAGGAGGCTCCGTTCGCGACAAACCAGGGACCTCTTACACGCCCCCTCTTTATTCCCACTTCGAAGCCTCCCCCGCCCCTTCCTCTTCCTCTTACCCCACTTTACCTCTGGTAATCTCTCGTCCCTTTCCTTTTCCTCCAGCTCTTTACTACTCTCCTTCTCTCCTCCCTTGTTCCCCCTTTTACCCCTAGCTTTCCGTTCCACTTCACCCACTTTCTCCTCGCCCTTCCCTCTTCCTACCCTTTCCACCTCTTTCCCCTCCTCTCTCATTTCTCACTTCACCCTCCCAATTTTGAGGCCTCCTCCTCTCCCCGCTTCCTAATCTCCTTCCCCTCTCCCTTCCCCCCCACGATGCAGTAAGTTATAATTAATCAATTAATCATAGATAATTATTTTTCGGGTCAAAGGTCAAGATCACCCAGGAGGTGGAAGAGGTGT
The DNA here is from genome assembly GCF_042767895.1 of Penaeus vannamei. NCBI lineage: Eukaryota > Metazoa > Arthropoda > Malacostraca > Decapoda > Penaeidae > Penaeus > Penaeus vannamei. The sequence continues at coordinate 43,981,163 of NC_091550.1, forward strand.
AGGAAGAGTGGAAGAGAAGAGAGTGGGGGAGAGGGGGAAGAGGAGCAGGAAAGGGAGGAGGAGGAGGAAGAGAAGGAAGAAGAGAAGGAGGAGGAGGAGGAAGAAAAAAAAGAAAAAGAAGAAATAGCATAGGAAGAAAAAGAAGTAGAAATAGGAGAAATATACATATATTTGTGTTACATCCATGTCACTAATTTCTTTAATCTTCTTTTGTTTGTTTCATTATTACTTCCTTTGTCTTATCTAACGCTAGGCCCTGCCCTCTCCTCCTCCTTCTCCTTCTCCCTGTCCCAGACTTCCTCCTACCTCTCCGTCTCCCTCTTCCCAAAACCTCCTCCTCCTCCTCTCCAACACCCTCCCGGCCGCACAGTTTCACCCAAACCCTCTGCCCCATGCTCCCCTTCCCCTCTCCCCCCCTCTCTCCCTGTCTCCTTCTTCCCCTCTCCCCTCTCTCCCCCTCTCTCCCAGTCTCTTCTTCCCCTCTCCCTCTCCCCGTCTCCTTCTTCCCCTCTCCCCCTCTCTCCCCGTCTCCTTCTTACGCATCTCTTCTACCCTCTCCCTCCCTCCCTCTCCCCCTTTCCGTATTTTCACCCATCGCTTCTACTCCCTCCCTACCTCCCTCCCCCTACCCCTCACACCTTATCAGAATCCCAAGTAAAAGAAAAAAAAAACGAGAAAATCCGGTTTAAATTCCCAACTATCTCTTTTTCTGGATGGAAATATCTGAAATCGTGAGCGTGACTAATGGAGCGCAGAACAGGTTCGTTCTCCTTAATTAGGGTGAAGGGTGAGCTTGTCTGTCTGTCTGTCTGTCTGCGTGTCAGATAGGGAGGCACCCTACTAGTCTGTCTAGTCTGCCTATATGTCTTGTCTGTCTATCTGTCTATGTGTCTTCTGTCTACCTGTCTTGTCTGTCTATATTTCTGTCTACCTGTCTTGTCTGTCTCTCTGCCTTGTCTGTCTCTCTGTCTTGTCTGTCCGTCTGTCTCTCTGTCTTGTCTGTCCGTCCGACTCCCGTTCCATCTTCGTCTCTCTGTCTATTCCCTTATCGAACCTCTTATCTTGTCCATCTGTTCCATTCTCACTCATCCCCCTCCTCCTTATCTGATTCTATGTCTCTCCGTTTCCTGTCCTCTCTCTCTTCCTCTGTCTAGATTCCTTCGATAAGCTTAGGATTCGGTTAGGTTCGGTCTGTCGGCTTGTCCATTTGCCTTTCGTCCTTCCCTTTGTCCATTTGCCTTTCGTCCTTCCCTTTGTCCATTTGTCGGCTTGTCTATATGACTAACAGTCCGCGCACCGTGCACATGACTTCCTCGTCTGAAAGTGCGTACAGCCATGTCATTTTTCTGCCTTATTTCCTCAAGGGTCGACAAACACAACGTCGAAAAAAGACAACACAACTAACAAATTAAACCAAACCAACACCGGCGACGAACACAAAGCCAACAAATAAACAAAACGCACGAAAGAGGAAGAGCGAGTTTAAGGGACGGACGGTCGGGCAGCCGGTGTGTGTGCAATGACTGGCCGCAGAGCCCGCACGATGTACTCTTTCTCAATGCTGGGTACGATAACGCAAGCGGAAAGGTACGATAACCCGACCCGACGGATGTTGCCAATATACGATGATTAGAGAGGCATACGATACCACCGTTATGTATTTGAGGAGAGGACGGCTGTGATAATGATGTGTGACTGAGATAACAATAGCGCTAACGTTAGATACACAATGTAAAAATGCGGGATCAAGTTAATTAAACAATAATGACCTGCATTGTCTTAAGAATACAACACAGAACTTCAATTAATTATTTCCGCCACGGCGACGGTAAGGAATAATCACATGTAATAAAACATTTTTGGAGAAACACCCAAATATTCTAAGAATATATGAACGATAACGACACCAAACGCATAAAAGAGAGAATATAAAACGTTCAAATTAAGCAAATAATTTCACAGGGAACAGGAAGACGGTAATTATCAAAGAAGATGATTACCGAGACGCCATGACCTCCCGGCGAAGGTAACGGCGGGGTCACCGAAAGGTCAAAGTGTCTGCAATGGCATTTCGCATGGAAAAAAGAGAAAATAACGAAGAGAATCGTACTTTACACATGGAAATAAAACCACCAAATAAAATGTGCATAATACTAATAGTAAAAATACTTAGATTTATGCACAGAGTACACACACACATTGCCTGTGGAAGCACAAAAGCATAAATAGTCATAGACATGTAACCGAATGAACACACATTCCCTGCAAACACACCGACAAGCACACAGACACACAGAAAGACACATACAAGCACAAACACCTAAACGCCCCCGCGTACACAACCATATTCAATCAAAAAAAACATCTACGCACAGACATGCACAAACGCTCGCGCAGACGCCCCCTCCCGCACACACAGCGCGTCCGAACGAGCCACTAGCGGGAATCGTCTGCCTGCAAGCGCTTGCAACCGATAACCATCTCGATCCCCGATGACAAGCGCGTCATTATCTCCTCTCTCCTAATCATCCATCTCCGTTAATTACCTTACACTATAATTAGTGAGGTCGGCAGCAAGCCACTCGTGAATGCGGTAATTATGAGCATTTGGTAATTGTCTCGCACACGCCAGGGCCTCGAGGGCACCGCGCTCCTCCTAGGCCTTCAAGGTCACACGGCGCTCTCTTTCTCTCTCTTGCTTGCTTGCTTTCTCTCTCTCTCTCTCTCTCTCTCTCTCTCTCTCTCTCTCTCTCTCTCTCTATCTCTCTCTCTCTATCTCTCTCTCTCTCTCTCTCTCTCTCTCTCTCTCTCTCTCTTTCTCTCTTTTCCTTTCCTTCTCTCTCTCTCTCTTGCTTGGTTTCTCTCTCTCTCTCTTGCTTGGTTTCTCTCTCTATCTATCTCTCTCTCTCTTGCTTGTTTTTTTCGTTCTCTCTCTCTCTCTCTCTCTCTCTCTCTCTCTCTCTTTTGCTTGCGTTCTCTCTCTCTCTCTCTCTCTCTCTCTCTCTCTCTCTCTCTCTCTCTCTGTCTCTCTCTCTCTCGCTCTCTCTCTCTCTCTCTCTCTCTTTGCTTTCTTTTTCACTTGCTTCCATCTACCCTTTTGTCCTTCTACCTCTTTATTTCTCTACCTTCTTATCCCTCTTCCCTTCTCCTTCTCCCGCCCCTCCTTCTTCTTCTTCATTTCTCTTCCTTTCCATCCTCCATTCCTCCATCTTCCCCCTTCCTTTCTCCCTCTCCTTCCCTCCCTCCTTCGTCAAAGGCATCGGGGAATACGGGTGTTTATCTCCTCCTCCAAGGGCTGTTTAGTCGGCGGGCGGCCGTCTTCGCTAATGCACGGGTGCGCTGCTCTCGTCCTCCGTCCCCCCCTCTTTCGCTTTATCTGTCTGTCTCTGTTTGTATGTCTCTCTGGTTGT
>NC_091550.1:43992072-43994572 GCF_042767895.1 Penaeus vannamei
TTTCCTTCCCTCTTCCATTCCTCCTTCTCCCCCTCCCCCTCCTCCCCCTCCTCCTCCTCCTCCTCTTCTTCCTCCTCCTCCTCCTCCTCCTCCCTCCTCCTCCCCCTCCCCCTCTTCCTCCCCCTTCCCTCCTCCTCCTCCTCTTTCCTCCTCCTCCTCCCTCCTCTTTCCTCCTCCTCCTCTCTCCCCCCCTTCCCCCTCTACCCCTCTACCTTCCCCTCCTCCTCCTCTTCCTTCTTCTCTCCTCCTCCTCCTCCTCCTTCTTCCCCCTCCTCCTCCTTCTCCTTCTCCCCCTCCTCCTCTTCCTCCCCTCCCCCTCCTCCCCCTCCTCCCTACATCCTCCCCATCCTCCTCCTCCCCCTCCTCCTCCTCCCTCTTCTTCCTCCTCCTCCTCCCTCCTCCTCCTCCTCCTCCTCTCCCTCCTCCTCCTCCTCCTCCTCCTGGCCAATCGTCGCGTCACGCTCCGGTTGTCCCATTTGTGAGCGTAAATGCGACTGGTCGTTCGTCGCCTTTCTAAGAGGCCCCGAGAGAGTTCTTCCTGGAAGAGGAGGAGGAGGAGGAGGAAGGAAGAAGGAAAGGAGGAGGAGGGAGGAGAAGGAAGGAAGAGGAGGAGGAGGAGGTAGAGGAAGAGGAGGAGGGCATGGATGGAGGAGGAGGGAGGAGGAAGAGGAAGAGGAGGAGGGCATGGATGGAGGAGGAAGAAGGAAGAGGAAGAGGAGGGAGGAGGATGGAAGAGGAAGAGGAGGGAGGATGGATGGAAGAGGAAGAAGGAAGGAGAAGAGGAGGAGGATGGATGGAGGAGTAAGGAGAGGGATGAGAAGGAAGATGAGGAAGACGATATGCCCAGTCGATAACGAAGATGCGACAATAACAAACAGAAAAAAAGAAAGAGGAGAATACACAGATAAAAAAACGAGAAAAAGAAGATAATTAAGCATAACCTTGGCTACCCCCCTCCAACCCCTTCCCCTCCGCCCCTAATTACCCCCCTCCGCCCCAAATTACCCCCCCCTCCCCCCGCCGCACTCACCTGCGCCCACCAATTATGGCCAAATATTAAAAAATAATAATGATAATCTGCCGATAATTCATGCAGACGGGGAGAGGAGAGTGGGAGCGAAGAGCGGAGAAGAGGAGGGATGTGAAAAGAAGAGAAAAGGGAAATAGTCGGGAGAGGAGAGAGAAGGGGAGAGGGGAAAGGAGGAAAAGAAGAGGAAGGGAGAGGGGGAAAAAGAGGGGGAGGGAGAGGATAAGAAATTGAAAGAGGACGTTAATAAAAAAGAAAAAAATCAGAGAACAAAACACCGTTCTTATCCCCCCCTCCCAACCCCAAAAGAAAAATAATAAAAAATAAATAATAATAATAACAATATATAGATACACATATAACAAAATAATATAAAATAAAATAAACAAATGAAAGAATAAGACCTCAACTGTCCTTCTAATCAAACCAAATTCGCTCTAATCTAACCGAAGCTAAAAGTCCGTTGGGCATCCCGCGCCGGGCGTTCGCAGAAGCCAACCGGATACCGCATGCGCCGTACGAGAACCCCGGCCGTCTCCAGCACCTATATGCGCCCTGCCGTTGCCAAGTTAACACTGATGCTACGGGGAGAAGAGGCGGCTATATTTATCTTTGTGATGTGTCGTGGATTTTTTTCTTCAATTCTTTCTCTCCCTTTTGTCTTATTTTTTTAAAAGGTTTATTCGTTTTCCTGTGTGTGTTTCCTTGTTCTTTTGCTCTTCGTTCTGGTTACTGTTTTCTTGAACTTTTCACGGTAGAAATAATTTGATGTTTTACAGAGGCTCAGTTGATTTTTTGTTTACATTTTCTTCGGTTTTCCATTTACACTTTTCGGGTCTATTTTCTCACCTCACGTCATATTCTTCCCAACTATTATTATCATTATCGTATTATTATCATTATTCATCATCATCATCCTTTTCGTCTCTTCGTCCATGCTTCTTCGTTTCTCCTTTTCCATTCTCCCCATCTCCCTCATTCCATCTACACCCTCTTTTACCCTCTCTTTCTCTCTCTCTGTTTCATTCTCTCTCTCTCTCTCTCTCTCTCTCTCTCTCTCTCTCTCTCTCTCTCTCTCTCTCTCTCTCTCTCTCTCTCTCTCTCTCTCTCTCTCTCTCTCTCTCTCAATCTATCTATCTCTCCAATATTTTTTCTCCTTTTCCATGGGCGTGAACTCCGATATCTCTTCCATCTTAACCCCGCCCGCGCGCCCACATCCTGATAGGTAATACACGGCCGCCCACTCACGCCCTCCTACGCCCTTCCATTAAAAAAGTCCCTCCGTTTCCCATTTGCGCCGAATAGACTACGCCCTCTGCCCTCCCTGTCTCTGTCTCCTCCCTTCGCCCTTTCTCTCTATCTCCTCCATATTCCCTTTCTCTTTATCCCCCCCCCCTTCTTCCTCTCTCTCTATCTCCTCCCTTCTCCCTTTCTCTTTATCTCCTTTCTTCTCCCTTTCTCTCTATCTCCTCC
>NC_091550.1:43999572-44009572 GCF_042767895.1 Penaeus vannamei
CTTTCTCTCTCCCTTTCCTTTCGCTCCCTTCTTTCTTTCTCTCTCCCATTCCTTTCCCTCCCTCCCTTCTCTCACTTCTCCCATTCTGTCCATCCCTCCTCTCTCTCTCCCTCCATCCCTCTCTTTTCTCTCTCTCTCTCCCTTCCTCCCTCCTCTCTCTCTCTCTCCCTTTCCCTTTCCCTCCCTCCTCTCTCCCTCTCCCTTTCCCTCCCTCCTCTCTCTCTCTCCCTTTCCCTCCCTCCCTCGTCTCTATCCCTCTCTTTCCCTCCTCCAATCCCTTTCCCATTCCCTCCCTGCCTCCGTCCCTCCCCTGCATTGCGCAACACGTCCCCATCTACCTGTGAGGGTCGTTCCCGCCGCCCCTTAAACACGGGGTTTGCCGTCTCCTGCGCCTCTTTGTGTGCCTCAAGGATTGCCTTGCGCCCTCACGTCGCCCTCTTCTTCTTCTTCCTCCCTTTCTGCCTCTTATTCTTTCTTCTTTTCTGTTTCTACTTCTTCCTCCCTCTCTGCCTCTTCTACTTCCTTCCTTTCTGCATTTTCTTTCTCCCTTTCTGTTTTTTTCTTCTTCCCTTTCTGTCTCTACTTCTTCCTCCCTTTCCGTCTCTTCTACCTCGTCCCTTTCTGCCTCTTCTACTTCCTTCCTTTCTGCATTTTCTTTCTCCTTTTCTGCCTCTTCTGCTTCGTCCCTTTCTGTCTCTACTTCTTCCTCTCTTTCTGCATTTTCTTTCTCCTGTTCTGCCTCTTTTACTTCCTCCCTTTCTGCCTCTTCTACTTCCTCCTCTTCTGCCTCTTCTCGGTACTCCTACTGCCACTGCTGCTACGACTCCCGCTGCTACTCCTACTTTCACTATAACTATTTCTATCGTTGCTATTAACAACCATTTTTTCTTCCTTTCCCTCTTTTTCTTCTATTGTTTATCCACGTTAAGAAGTTATCGTCAATATACGACAGAGTTAATAAAAAACGTCACACGACCTATATATTACCCTCACGATAAGTCTCTAATCCACATATTACCGTCTACCTCCCCCCTCCCCCTCCTACTCCTCTAGCCCCCCTCACCCCCCTCCCCACGTGGCACCCGGAGCCAGCCCTACCCTTCCCCCTCCCCCCACGTGGCACCCAGAGACACCCCTATCCCCCCCCCATCATGGCGTGCCCTGATAGCCAGATCCCCTGAAATCGAGGTTTTGAAAGCTATAATTGCTAATGAAATGGGAATGAAACGCCCCGATCCCTTCCCCTAGCAAATAAACACAGAGTTTTCGAAATGCGTAAATGAAAAAGTAAATAAACAAAATTAAAACTAGGCAAATAAACGACTGCCATTCAAAACGCGGTATGAAAGAACGCCCCCATTCCTCCCACACTTATAAAAAAGAAAGAAAAAAAAGACACCGGTTGCAATTTGCAACTGTCAGAATCAGCAACGAAGGCCATTCTATTTCCTCTCGCTCCTCCCTCTTCTCCCTCCGCCCTTCCCTCCCCTTCCCCTCTCCTCTCCCTCTCTCATCTCTCTCCTTCTCCCTCAACCTTCCTCCTACTCCTCTCATTCCACCCGCTATCCTCTCTTCCTTTCCTTTCTTATCACATTATCCCTCCTATTCTTCGTTCCTCCCTTTCTCCTTTTCCCCTTCCCCTCTTATCTCCCCCTCCCCCCACTCTTTTGCACGTGTCTGCCATGTCGTCCGCATTTTGTCCAGCTGTCATACCTACCAGGTGGTGGGCAGCTGGACACGCCGGAGGAGGTATGAGGAGGAGGAGGAGGAGGAGGAGGAGGAGGAGGAGAAGGAGAAGATGGAAGAGGAGGAGGAGGAAGAAGAAGAAGAAGAAGAAGATGAGGAGGAGGAAGAGGAGGAGGAGGAGGAGGATGGGGGATGGGGATGGGGATGGGGAGGGGAGGGGAAGGGAGGGAGGGGGAGAGAGAGAGAGGGGGAGAGGGAGAGAGAGAGAGAGAGAGAGAGAGAGAGAGAGAGAGAGAGAGAGAGAGAGAGAGAGAGAGAGAGAGAGAGAGAGAGAGAGAGAGAGAGAGAGAGGGGAGGGAGGGGGGAGACTCAAGAGGAGGAGTAGGAAGAAGAAGAAGAAGAAGAAGAAGGAGAGGAGGAGGAGGAGGCAAGATGAAGAGAGAGCGAGGGGAGGTGGATGGGAGGGGGGAGGAGGAGGGGGGAGGGGGAGCGCATCTATCATTCACAAGCGACGTCCAATCCCGTTCTCGGACTGTGGTTGGCGAGCGAATTCCCTTCAATCCCGTATGAATAACTCAACTTAATCGGTGAATTTTGGGCCGTTTCCCATTTTCCTTCTCCATGAACTTCTTTACATACCAATCTTCCCATTTCCAAAACAGGGGGACAGAGAAGACGATAAATGTATGCGCGGCAGGGGGAGAGAGACCGAGACACGGGGAGCCTCTGCCTGGCCGGTCTCGCAACCTAGATCTTGTAACCGCCTCGTGATAAGGTGGTAATCCTTGCTCTCGCTGCTAGAAACGGGTTGCGATAAATACTTCTCGGTTCCCTTGATTTCTACGCCCGTTTGTATTTCACGAGAGGAGAACTAAAATTGAGTTTCGATTTATATTTTAGGCGGTTTTCTTTTTTCTGGGTAATAATATTTCACTCGTGGTGTCTTAAAAAACTATGTCAGAGGTCTATTGCGCAACCCTTCTTTAAGACTCCAACAATTATACAACGTGACGTCACAGCCCAGGTGGCGCCTCGTGATTGGTTGAAAAAGACAATAAATCACATGTTTACATCTCGTGACGTCATGACTGATGTCGACCTGTTTAAACAACAGAAGCTCGTAAACTCTTTTCTAAAGAGCTGCCGCTTCTTCTCTCTGCCTACGCATTCTTGTTATGCCAAACATACATATTTTTTGTCTCCTTGTTTGGAAATATAAAAGTGCGCCAGAAATCTTGAGATGTAATCTTAAAAGGTCGTGCTGTGCGTAACCAAACACCAGCGCCAGTCGTGGGGGAAAGTGAGACGAGAATATACATTCGAAAATACACAAACGAAGCCAAATTAATGGTTTCGGAAACAGAACGCCCTGACGAAAGATAAGCGAAAAAGGCAAATACACAGAACAAAAAAAACGCAATATCAACACTAAAACGTACTTAAAAACCTTACAGCAGGTTAGAAAATAAATTAAGAAATATGAATCATTAAAAAAAAAAGTCCACAAAGAAAAGCAACGCCCAAATAGGACACGAGTTTCTGTGGCAAGAAAGTGTCGAAGCGCATATCCAAACGACGGTGCTTAGCATCCATGACACGCCCCATGGCACAGAGCCGACTTAATGTGGCATTTATCATTCGTTTATTGCCAATTCACACTTTCGTCTCTCTGTTTGTTTGCATTATCCTCCTTCTCGTTTACATACCCCTCTCGTTTTCATGCATCCAGGTACTTACGTATCTATTAGCTAACGACAGGAAAAATACTCTAGGCTTTGCGCAATGCAGGGTCCTCTCAGCGGGGCCCTGCTGCGAGGGGAGGAGGGAGGGAGGGGAGGGGAGGGAGGAGATGAACGAGCGAGAAAGAGGTGAGGGAGGGGGGGGAGAGATGAACGAGCGAGAGAAAGGTGAAGGGGGTGGGGAGGGGGATTGGAGAAATAGGTAGACAGAGAGAGAGAGAGTAGAATAGAGAGACGAGAAGGAGAGATGGTGGGAGACGGAGACGGAGGGAAGGGAGAGAGAGAAAAGGAGGGAGAAGGAGAAGGAGAGGAGAGGGAGGGAGTGAGAGATAAAGAGAGAGTAATGGAGAGAGGAAACCTAAGCTGCGATAACAGCGAAATCTCGACGAATCTAGTTTGAACTACAATGGCTACATCGCTGAATATCGCATCACACCCCTCCCCCTCCCCCACCCCCCGACTCCCCGTCCCACCTGCCAGCCTGTCCCTCTCCCTCCTCCGACCTCCCGCCTCATTCAACATTCTTCTCCCTTTCATCTTTCTCTCCCTCTTTTTCTTCCCTTCGTCTCCCTCCCTCCCCCTCCCCCAACACCTCCCTCCTACACCCCCTTTACGAACAACTAAAGGGATCAGAGAAGACTGTCTCGCCCGCCCTTACTTGAAGACCTTCCGACCACTCGTGACGTCAGCAACACCCCCCCCCCTCACAGGCATCCCCACCCCCCGTTCTCAACCTCCCCCTTCTCCCTCTTTCCAAAAGGAGAAGCTGCACACGCCTAGGCACAAGGGATGTGGAGGAAGAGTGGGAGGGGGAGGGAGGGAGCAAGGGAAGAGGGAGAGAGGAGAGAGAAGGGAGAGGAAGAGAGAGAGTAAAAAAAGAAGACAGAGAGAGGGAAGGAGATGGAGGAGAGAGAGAGAGAGAGAGAGAGAGAGAGAGAGAGAGAGAGAGAGAGAGAGAGAGAGAGAGAGAGAGAGAGAGAGAGAGAGAGAGAGTGGGGAGATAGACAGATAAAGAGAGAGAGAGAGAGAGAGAGAGAGAGAGAGAGAGAGAGAGAGAGAGAGAGAGAGAGAGAGAGAGAGAGAGAGAGAGAGAGAGAGAATTTGTGTGTTAGTGAGTCAAAATAATTAACTGTATGAGTGTGAGTGTAAGTGTGAAAGTGTCAGTGTGTGCGTATGTGCGTGTGCCTGTGAACTGGTGCAAGTGACCTTGAGTGTGACTCAGGTCATCCCCCCCCTCCCTTTACTCCCTCTCCAGTGTCCTCTATTATATCTTTCTCTGTCTAGTCTTATATTCTCTCATTCTCTGCTTTCTTTCTTTCTTATCTTCTCTCTCTCTCTCTCTCTTTCTCTTTCTCTCTCTCTCTCTCTCTCTCTCTCTCTCTCTCTCTCTCTCTCTCTCTCTCTCTCTCTCTCTGTCTCTCTCTCTCTCTCTCTCTCTCTCTCTCTCTCTCTCTCTCTCTCTCTCTCTCTCTCTCTCTCTCTCTCTCTCTCTCTCTCTCTCTCTCTCTCTCCCTATGTCTGCAACTCTCTCTCCCTCTCGCTTTCTTTTTACTTCTCCTTCCCTCCCTCTCATTTTCTTCTACTTCTCCGTCGCCGTCTTCTCTCTCCCTCTCCTTCTTCCCTTCTTTTCTACGCCTCTCTTTTCTTCACTGTTTCTCGTCGCATTCTACATTTACTTCATGTAATTATTATCATTATTTTTTCTATCGTTATTATTATCCTAGTCAGCATTGTTATTATCATTATCATTATCAATATTATCATCAACATCACTATTGTTATCATTATCATTACTATTACAATTGTCACCATCTCATTATAACCATTATTATTACTATCATTATTAGTATCATTATAATCATTACTTATTAGCATCATTATAATCATTACTTATCATTATCATTACTATTACTATCATAATTATCATTATTATTATTATCATCATCATCAATATTACTGCTTTCATTATCTACATCATTATCAGTATAATGATTATTATCATCATTATTATTAATCATCATCAATATCATTATTATTACTATTATCACCATTATTGCTAACTTTGTTATAACTATTATTACGATCACCTTTATTGTCGTTATTATCATTAATACTATTGGTATCATTTTTACTTTTATCATCATCACTATATCTATCTACTATTATGAATATCATTACGATTATTATTATCATTACCATTGTCATTATCATCAATATCATTATCATCATCATCGTTTCTTACTGCCATCACCACAATCACGATGACTATCATACTACAACAGTTTCTATTACCAGTCATCATTGTCACTATCATCCTTATCCTCATCCTCATCCTTATCCTCACTACCTTCATCATCCTGTGTGCTGTGTAGTGCAGTGGTGAACGTGCCGGTCTTGCAATCATGCTGACCTGCGTTCGATCCTGCGCGCTACCAGTGAACGGCAACCCCGGCCGTTCCTTGCACACAGGGGGAGGTTCAGAAGGCAAAATACAACAGTATGTCACAACAAAGAACATCCATTATAACAAATGGAATTAATACTAAATCTTTCACTTTTTCCTTTCTTTATATAGGTTCCCCTTCGCCCACTATGACGGAGAATCACAGAGCCGTCTCGTGTTTTCTCAGAAGCGCCAGCATGGAGGGGGGTTGTAGGAGGGGGGGGGAGGGGGGTCGTAGGAGGGGGGGAGGGGGGCGAGGGGGATCTAGTTATGTTGCGTGTAAGTATAATCAGGACTTAAGCTTGTTCTCTTTTTTTTTTTAATTTTGTGTTTGTGTGTGTGTGGGAAGTGTGTGTGAGAACGCCTTCGTGTGTGAGTGTGTGTTAATGGGCAAAACTGAGTATTACATATGGTAAAGTAATAACTTCTCTTCGTCTCGGTGAAGTTTATGTTTTTTTTTTTTATCATTTCACCCATAAACACACACACAACCAACAAAACATGCTCCTTAACGTTAACGCGCACACATGTCCCAACTTACCAACACACACACACACTCACTCTCTCTCTAAGACACAGACGAGTCCCATGTAAGCGCACACACGCACACGCCCTCCCCGCCCTCGCCCCCAGCGCCGCCGGCAAGTACCGTGGGCTGATGGGCGAGGCGGGGCATATCACGGGTATTAATGATATGCAAATGTTTATCGGCTGCGGGCGGCTCCTTGCGTGGCTGCCCCGTGCGACGCCCGCGATGGGCGGGCCGAGAGGTTTCTCCTCTCTCTTCCTCACTTTCTCTCTCTCTCTCTCTCTCTCTCTCTCTCTCTCTCTCTCTCTCTCTCTCTCTCTCTCTCTCTCTCTCTCTCTCTCTCTCTCTCTCTCTCTCTCTCTCTCTCTCTCTGTAGCACTCAGTTGCCAAAGCAATATCCGGCCAACTGAAGTCCAGTTGAAAGGAAATAAATGGAAGGCAGAAATTAATAGAACAAAAGAGACAGACAGACAGCTATAGAGATAGATGGATAGAGAGAAAGAGAGACAGTGAGAGAGAGAGAGACAGTGAGAGAGAGAGAGAGAGAGAGAGAGAGAAAGAGAGAGAGAGAAAGAGAGAGAGAGCGTGAGAGCGAGAGAGCGAGAGAGCGAGAGAGCGAGAGAGCGAGAGAGAGACAGAGAGAGACAGAGACAGACACACAGACAGACAGAAACAGACAGACAGAGACAGAGAGACAAAGAGACAGAGACAGAGAGAGAGAAGGCGACTGTCCGAAGAGGAGAGCCGGCCTCCCCTTCAAGAGCTCACGTTCGTCGCATTCAAATTTAAAATCCCGAGTCCAACTTACATTTCCTATTTGCGGTGCGCATGCGTGGCTCGCCTTGATGTCTCTGTGTGTATTAAGGGGCGCGTGTTCTCGGACGGGCGCCAGAGAAAGAGAGAAAGAAATGGAAAGAGAATGGGAGCGAAAGAAAGAAAGGGGGGGAGAGACGGAGGGGGAGGGAGGGAGGGCAGGAGGTGAGAGACGGAGGGGGGGAGGGAGGGAAGGAGGGGGGGATGGCAGGAGGAAGAGACGGAGGGGGAGGGGGAGGGGCAGGAGGCGAGAGACGGAAGGGGGAGGGAAGGAAGGTGGGAGGGAGGGCAGGAGGGGAGAGACGGAGGGGGAGGGAGAGACGGAGGGGGAGGAATGGCAAGAGGGAGAGACGGAGGGTGGAGGGAGAGACGGAGGGGGAGGAATGGCAAGAGGGAGAGACGGAGGGGGAGGGAGGGAAGAAGGAGGGAAGGAGGAAGGAGGGAGACGGAGGGGGGAGGGAGTTGCAAGGGTGAGAGAGGTCTGAGGAGGGAGTATGGGGAAGGAGAAGGAGAGGAGAGGAAGAAAGCGAGGGAAGGGAGGATAAGAGAGTAAAATAATGAGAAAAAGAAAGAGGAGAGAGGGCGGAGGAGAGAAGGGTCGAAGAATCTGGGAGGGAGAGAAAAATCAGGAGAAAGAGAGAGAGAAGGAGGGAAGGTGGTGGAAGGAGAAGTGGGGGAGGGAGGGTCAGTATGAGGCGGGGAGAGAGAAAGAAAGACAGAGATAGATAGAAAGAGAAGAGTGAGGGGAGAGAGAGAGAGAGAGAGAGAGAGAGAGAGAGAGAGAGAGAGAGAGAGAGAGAGAGAGAGAGAGAGAGAGAGAGAGAGAGAAAGAAAAAAAGAAAGAAAGAAAGAAAGAAAGAAAGAAAGAGAGAGAGAGAGAGGACAGTATACGGAGAATAAGGAGAGAGGCAGAGAAAAGTGAGACGCAAAGAGAGAGATAGGAGGGGGGCGAGAGAGAAAGTGAGAAAAATAAAGAAAGAGAAAGAAAATGTATCGCATTTTCTTCCCCAAAATTGCAGGAGGAAGCACTTGCTCTCTCTCCGTGACCTTGCATTTAATGATGATGATGAGGAGGAGAAGGTGGGGTAGGAGGAGGAGGAGGAGGAGGAAGAGGAGGTGGAGGAGGAAGAGGAAGAGGGAGAGGAGGAGGTGGAGGAGGACGAGGAGGAGTAGGAGGAGGAGGTGGAGGAGGAAGAGGAAGTGGAAGAGGAGGGAGGGAGGAGGAGGAGGGGGAGGGATGAAGGGGAGGAGGAAGAGGTGGAGGAAGAGAAGGTGGAGTAGGAGGAGAAGGAGGAGATGGAGGAGGAGGAGAAGGAGGTGGAGGAGGAGGAAGAGAAAGAGGAGGAGGAGGAGGGATGAAGGGAAGGTGGATTAGGAGGACGAAGAGAAGGTGGAGTAGGATGATGAGGAAGAGGAGGAGGAGGAGGAGGAGGAGGAGGAGGAGGAGGAGGAGGAGAAGGAGAAGGAGAAGGAGAAGGAGAAGGAGAAGGAGAAGGAGAAGGAGAAGGAGAAGGAGAAGGAGAAGGAAGGGAAGAGAAAGCGAAGAGGAAAAAGAGGAGGAAGAGTAAGAGGGAGAGGGAATAAAAAAGGAAGATTAAGAGGGAGAGGGAAAGAAAGAAGAGGAAAGGGTAAGGAAAAAAGGAGAGGAAAAGGAAGAAGGAAAGAAAGGCATGGTAATAGAGGAGACAAGACAGGAAGAAGAGGAAGGAAGAACAAAAAAAAAGAGGTGGAGGAAGAAAGGATCTGAAGATACGAACAACAACAATAACAAAAACAACAGCAAAATTAACAATATGACTCAACAGCCCTTTACAGTATCCGCACGAGTGTTTTGCAAAGTTCTCCTCAGAATTAAAAAAAAAGAAATACCAAAACATAGAATAAAACAGTGTCGAAACTACAAACAATAAACATAAAACTTAGGAACACCGACCTCAGGACCATTCATGTGTTGGGGGAATTGCTGGGAAGTTCTACCGGCTTGACCGAATCATCCCGTCCGTTCTTTTGCGAAAACTATTGCGAGAGACAAGGGTTTGACGAAAGAGAGAGAGGGAGAGGGAGAGGGAGAGGGGGAGGGAGAGGGAAAGAGGGAGGGGGAGGGAGGGAGGGAGAGGAGGGAGGGAGGGAGGGAGGAGGGAGGGAGGGAGGAGGGAGGGAGGGAGGGAGGAGGGAGGGAGAGGGAGGGAGGGAGAGGGAGAGAGAGAGAGAGAGAGAGAGAGAGAGAGAGAGAGAAACTGAGCGAGAGAGAGGAAAGGGAGAGAGAGAGAGAGAGAGAGAGAGAGTCGTAAAGGCAACGACATCATTAGACAATCTGGCAAAACAGCCTTCCGAAACGAGTCTCCGCCGGCGTCGCGTCTGGCCAGCGAGCCTATTCAAATCAGGGCGGGCTACGAGACCGAAGAAACGAGTCTTCGCCAACAACTAGCGCCCGAGCCTCCGAGCGCCAGGCACAACGAGCCTAAATAAATCACGGGCGCAGCTACGACCCGACTTTAAATCTTATCAAAACTAAACTGGGTAAAAAGGAATATGAACATGACAACACCTTCTCATATCCAGCACATCCATTTTCAGCCAGGTTTACGGCCAGTTTACCTGTTTTTCGTCTTCGCCCTCCTCCTTGACCAACGAAAAAAGCGGTCAAACAGGAGGGCAAAGATGCTTTTGGAACGCAAAGATGTCAGACGCTCTCAACGCTGCTCCGATGCCCTGTTCCCGCCTTTTTTGCCCAAACTCCGATCCTTGTTCCTGCCTTCTTCTCCGCCTTCTATTTTTTATATTCCTCGT
>NC_091550.1:44017072-44024572 GCF_042767895.1 Penaeus vannamei
CCTAGCCATAGCCAGCCCCTCGCCTACGCCTCCGAACACGGCGGCTTCGTGCCACGACTTCTGACAGGTGTTCTAGAAACGTTCTTTAACTCTCTCTCTGTCTCTTTCTCTCTCTGTGTCTGTCTGTCTCTGTCTCTCCCTCTCCTCTTTCCCCACCCCTCTCTCTCTCTCTCTGTCTCTCTCTCTCTCTCTCTCTCTCTCTCTCTCTCTCTCTCTCTCTCTCTCTCTCTCCGTCTCGGCTCTCTCTCTCTCTCTCTCTCTCTCTCCCTTTCTCCCTTCTCCTCTCCTACTCCCTCTCTTCCTGACCCCTCTCTCCTTTCCTTCCTTGCCCCTCTCCAAAGCCGCTCCTCGTCCGCCCCTCTCAGTCTCCTTCCTCTCCCCGCCTCGAATCCCGGCAGGAAGAGGCGTTATCTGCGGCGAATAAAAGCTCCTTATGTGTCCCGCGCCGGAAGATGAAATGGAGTGACCGCTCAGTTGGCATCACCGGGGCACCTTTTCCCATATTAGCGATCCAACTCGCAATTTCGCTTTTTGCGCCCGGGTGTTGCGCCGGAGCGGGTGTCGCCGCCTCCCTCTCAGGTGAAAACATCTGATTAAAAAAAAAAAAAGAGGTAAAACAGGCTCTTCGAATGCTCTCTGATTAGACGCCATTGTGAAGTTTCTTCTCTCTTTCTCTCTCCCTATTTTATCCTCTTCTCTTCCTCTTCCTTCTCCTCACCCCCCACCTTCCTTCTTCCATTTTCTCCTTCCTCTACCATGACTCATATTACCAAATTGATCAAACTTGCTAAAGGGCCGGTCCGTTGCATAAGGATTCAAAAACTTGTTGCAGGCTTGAGATCGGCGACGTGACGAATATGGCGATGCAGAGTGACTCAGTCTAACTAACGTCGAATAAAAGTCTCTGTAGCTTCCCTTCCACTTCCTAGTGCTCAGAAAGACAATGTTTTCAGAAAAGCGCATTACTTCTTTCAATCTTTATTATTAATCAGTTTTATCCACTCGCAGAACGATCAACACCCCAAAATCCGGTGAGAATAAGCATCGGTGAAAATAGCGCATCAATTATGGCGTTATTGCGGTGAGAATAAGCAACGCGCGCTGCAGCCCTTGCGCGAGGTAGGTTATAAAGCCGTACGTAAGGCTGCCTCGCTGGTCATTTCATCTCCGTCTCCTTAAAAGCCGAAGGGTCATTAAGGGCGAAAATACCCGCCTTCGCCGACGACGGATGCGAGACTTGGCAAACATGGCCGATGGAAGATGATTGGATTTCTCAATTCTCGCCTCGCATTTCTCTCTTCTTTCCATTTCTCTCCGTCTCTTTCGTGTTCCAGAAAACTCTCTCCCTTCATCTTCTTCTCTTTCCCCGTTCTCCATCTTCCTGTTCCTCTTGCTCTGATTCTCCTTTTCCCTCCTCTTCCTCTTCCTTTTCCCTTTTCTTTTTCTCTTCTCGTTCTTCTCCCTCTTAGTCTTCCTCCTCATCTTCCTCTTCCTCCCGCACTTCTGCGTCTCCCTTTCCTTCTTCCTCTCCCTCTTCCCCTTGCTTCCCCTTCCTATCCTCTTTTTCCACCTATTCCCTCCCTTTCATCTCATTTTCTTACTCACTCCCTCTTTCACCCTTCTCTCCCTGTATTTCCTTCCCGATATCTCTCTTTCTCACCTCCATACCTTTTTCTCTACTTCTCCTATATCTCTATACTTCTTTCTCTCTTTCTCCATTTCCCTCTATACCTCTTTCTCTCTTTCTCCACTTCCTTCTTCCTCTCTTTCTATTTTCCTTCCTCCCTCGGCTATTTGCGCACTTCGCCCTCTTCCCGCCGACGTACCAACATTCACACTTCACTTTCCATTCCGCAAATTGGCTTCCGCAAAGCAATTAGTTCCTCATAAACATAGAGGCCGACTTTGCCATAAAAGGTAGCGCGTAATCGCTAGCCAGCGCCCGCTCGATTCACCCGCTAGCCGTGTCGCAACGCCTGCAAAAAGGTCGCTCGATTCAAAGTGTCCGATTCCATAGCCTCGTCGGTTCATTCGCAGACCCGAAATGTCGCCGGGTTGGTCGGCATTTCGGATCGGATTCGACGAGTTGGAATGAGGTGAGTATGGTTATATCGGCCTTCACCTTCTCTAAACTGTCATGTACTTTAATCAAATTCATGTGTAACGTAACATCACGTATTTATATATACGTGATGAGGCATGCCGCAAATGTTTCAAATTATATTCACGTATTTATATATACGTGCCGCAAATGTTTCAAATTACTTAAATCTTAATATGTCACATCAGTTTTTAATCAGCTGATTGAGAATAAATTCAATCAGCTCATTCTGAATTTTTCACGAATCGCTCATCGCATTTGCTTTGCTTCTTTTCATCTCCCCTCCCTCCCTCCCCCCCTCCCCTGACCCCCAATCATCAAAAAAAAGAAAAAAAGAGAAAAAAACATAAATAAATGAAGCAATTCGTTGACTTACCAGAAATCTCCAACTTCAAAGGCTGACTCGGACTAAATCATCTCCGTTTGAGGAAAAGATTAACATACCTGTGAAAAGAAAAGAAAAGAGTTAATTAGTGTTTATGCAAAGAGAGGGAGAGTGAAGGGAAACTGCATGTGTGTGGTCAAAATAAAGAGAAAATGGGAAATGCAAGAGAGAGAGAGAGAGAGAGACATGAGAGAAAGAGAGGAGAAAGAGAGAGAGAGAGAGAGACACAGCTTTGAGAGAAGAAGGAGTAAGAGAAAGAGGAAGACAGCTATATATAAAATATTAAGTATATATATATATATATATATATATATGCTTTATGTATGTTATATATATATATGTTTATGTATATTATATATATATATATATATATGTATATATACTATATATATATATATATATATATATATATATATATACATATATATATATATATATATATATATATATATATATATATATATATATATATATATATATATATATATATATATATATATACATATACACATATATAATATATTTAAACTTATTTTTATATATAAGAAATGTTTTTACGTTTTTAAAAGAAAAATTTTTATATATAGATAGAGAAAGAGAAAGATAGATACAAGAGATAAGTATATATATATATACATATATATATATATATATATATATATAGCTTTATAAAACAATGTAAAATATATGAAAGAGGGAGACACACAGGGTATATAGCTTTTTTTTCTCTTTCCAGTAAAACAGAAGTCTCAAACAGTCGATACGCCAAACAGCTTTGCCTGTGCGTCCCAGTCGAACAGTAGACAATAGCAGCGCACGCACACACACACACACACGAACGCACATAACACACACAAACTATCTATAGCTTCATTCACTGCACACACGCCCCTCTGCCCTCGACCCCACTCCTCTCTCGTTTTCTCCCCTCGCCCTACCTCCTCTCCTACTCTCACCTTTTTTTCTTTCTTCCTCTTCTCCTCTTCTCTCCCTTCCTCCTTCTCACGCATTTCCGCCGCACAAAGAAAACTGTGACTTTCCCGTTTTCTCTCATTTCTTCCCCCCTTTTTTAAATTATTATTTTTTCCACGAGCAACATTCGTCATTTACATTTATTTTCTCTAATGTATTACGCTATTTAATTGGTCTTTAACCTCTTATCATAACATTAACTCCCCTGTCTGCAGTATGTCATTTGCTCGGAGGTTTATTAATATTCATCTCCGGCAAAATTTATGCGAGAGAAAACGGAAACTTCGTCACAGCCATTTTTGTGTCTCTTTTTTTCCTATTTTTTATTTCGCCTTGGAAGAGAGAGAGTGGTCACTACTGTAGTGGCTGAGAATGAACTGACTCTATCAGATCTGCAAACTAACCTGGCTGACTGATGGTAACCTTGACTGTCTTCGCTCTGACCGTTGACGTTGTTTTCCAAAAAGTATTTTAGAAAGACTGACTCTAATTACAGAGACATCTGAAGCGCCTAGTTCTGTAATGGATGAGGACGAGCTGCAGCCGGCGCGCCAACATCCGGGTGGCCGCGGTGACTGTTATTACTGCAGTTTGATTCTCTTCCCCTCCTTTCTCGCTTTTTATAGTCTACGCTCGCTTGGTTAATGCAATATTATTTGTTCAGATTTTCTTTTCTTCTTTTTCTTCTAAATAATCACGCCAGATCGTGATTCGACGACGTGATAGCAAACAACTGAATCTCTTTAAAATTAATTTGCTCATTTGAATATTCATAACGGTAATAACTCCTCGTTAGGCCTACATATATTCCACCATCAAAGCATAGAATTTAGAAAGTTTACCATAACAGAAATAAAAGAAATAGTGTGACGTCATCCGAAAAAGCCACGAAAACGGATATCGAAACAGGTGGTAGGCCTTTGATCCCGGGAAATGCGCTGTCGGCTCGCGAGGATTTGCGCCCGGAGAGAGGCCGTGTCTGTCTGTCTGTCTGTCACGTATTGCCACTATTGCCAAATCCTTTGTTTTGCGTAAAATGGAGTAATGCGGGTACATGCACAAACACTCATAATGACTTTCTTTCTTTCTTTCTCTCTCTTTCTCTTTCTCTCTCTCTCTCTTTCTCTCTCTCTCTCTCTCTCTCTCTTTCTCTCCCTCTCTCTCTCTCTCTCTCTCTCTCTCTCTTCCTTTTCCTCTTCTTCTCTCTTCCTCCTCCTCTTCCTCTCTCTCCCTCCTCCTCTCTCACTGTCTCTCTCTCTCTCTCTCTCTCTCTCTCTCTCCCTCCCTTCTCCTCTCTCCTCCTCTCCCTCACGCCCTCTTTCTCTCGCTCCCTCGTTCTCTCCCTCCCTCTCTCTCCCCTCGTTATCTCTCTCTCTCACTCTTTCTCCCTCTCTCTTAGCCCTCTCCCTCTCTTTCCCCTTCTGCATCTCTCTCCCTCACTCTCTCCCCTCCCACTACCTCTCTCCCCCTCTCTCTCCCACCCTTGCCTCTCCACCCCTCCTCCCACCCTTCCTCTCTCACACACACACATTCTTCCTCCAACCCCAAACTCTTAGGAGAAATACAGTTCAGAGTTACTCAGTTAAGGGAACACAGGTAATCATTATAAATCAACACCTTTTGCCCGTAATTGCCTTTCCAACCATGTCTCTTCCCTCGACACCCGCGCCCATCCCGCCCGCAAAAAAATACATAGAAGAAAAAATATGGGCGTGAGTGCTATGTATATGTGTGTTCAGTATATACTCTATTTTTTCTGTTAGCTCCCTTTTCTTCTTCTGGTTTTCATTCACTCTTTTCTCTCTTCATTTTATTTTCAATTTCTTCTGCACCTTTTCTCTTTCATCTCCTTTGCTTTCTCTCTGCCTCTTTTTTCTGCATCTCCTTTTCTCTTCACTTTCAGCTTTCTCTACTCTTTTATAAATTTTTCTTCTTCATTCCCTCTGGTTTTCTCTCTCACTCTTTTTGTGTAACTCCCTTTTTCTCTCTTTCATTCTCTGGTTTTCTCATTCACTCTTTTTCTCTCTTCCATTCTCTGGTTTTCTCTCTCACTCTTTTTCTCTCTTCCATTCTCTGGTTTTCTCTCTCACTCCCTTTTACGTTAACTCCATTCTGCTTTTCTCATCCTTTTCATAAATCTCTTTTTTTCTTCTTTCTGTTCTCTAGTTTTCTGCATCTCACTCTTTTTCTCTCTTTCATTCTCTGGTTTTCTCTCTCACTTTTTTTTTGTAACTCCCTTTTTCTCTCTTTCATTCTCTGGTTTTCTCTCTCTCTTTTCTCCACTTGTTTTCTCTCTCTCTCTCTTCTCTTCCATCTCTCATTTCACTCTTTTTCTATAACTCCCTTTTTCTCTTTCATTTTCTGTAATCTCCTTTTAATCTTCCTTCTGTTTCTTTTCACTTTTTAAATTCAAGAGCATATATTGCCTGAAAAGTGCACTCACTATTCCCATCATTCATTCATTCACTCATTCGTTCACGCATGTTCATTCATTCACTTCCTCACTCACTCACTCGCTCACTCATTCACTCACTCGCTCACTCATTCATCCATTCACTCACTTCCTCATTCACGTATTCACACGCTCACTCTTTCATTCATTCACTCACTCTTTCTCTCTCTCCTTCCACTGCTCTTCTCCCTTCTCCCTCACCTTCCCCCTCAACCCCCTCCCTCCTTCTGGACCTCTTTCTCTTCCTCCTCGTCCTGTCTTCCGGAACACCTCTCTTCCCCTCTTCCTCTTCCCTCCCTTCCTTCCTTTCCTTCCTTCCTTTCCTCCCCTCCCCTTCCTCTCTCCTCCCCCTCCTCTTCCTTTCCCTCCTCCTTCCCTCCTCTTCCCTTCCTCCTCCTCTCTTCCCCTCCCCTCCCTCCCTCCCCTCCTCCTTCCTTCCCTTTCCCTTTCCCTTCCTTTCCCTTCCCCCTTCCTTTCCCTCCTTCCTCCTCTTCCCTTCCCCTTCCTTTCCTCTCTTCCCTTTCTCTTTCCTCTTCAGCCATTATGAAAAGAAAAACTGTGAGAGAATATTTGCAGCAGTTATATTTTCCTTCTTCTGTTCTTTTTGCAAAGTGAGTTTCCCCTGATCTTCTTTTCTACCCAGTTTCCTGATTCTTCGTTCACATTTAGCCTTGTTCTTTTCTTGTTAAAAAATATCTCTCTCTGTCTCTGTCTGTCAAATTGTCTGTCTCTCTCTCTCTCTCTCTCTCTCTCTCTCTCTCCCTCTCTCTCTCTCTCTCTCTCTCTCTCTCTCTCGTCTCTCTCTCTCTCTCTCTCTCTCTCTCTCTCTCTCTCTCTAAAATTCTTTCTTTCCCTCCCTCTTTCTCTCTCTCTCTCTCTCTCTCTCTCTCTCTCTCTCTCTCTCTCTCTCTCTCTCTCTCTCTCTTTCCTTTCTTAATGAAGTCATCGAAAAGGAGCTTGTATTAAATACCTATAGATAGGTGGAAAATAGATATATAAATATATATGGAGAGATAAAAATACAGTAGAGTACACAGTGATACAAATAGATGAAAAATAAAATGATACAAGATAGGACAGATACCTCAATAGCCAAACAGATAATATTAAAAGAACTTATCTTTACGTTTTATCACTCCTCAAACGAAATCACAGTTGTGACGACAATTTAACTAGGTTTGATAATTTTACAAACGTAAATAGTGCTTGTATGCATCATATGATTAACAGTATAATTCTAAACCTTTTACCGTTATTCTTAAAAATGGCTTGTTGGGGTTAATACTTTCATGTCTAGTGCTAAAACAAAGATAAAAGTGACTTTAATAATAATCATGTTAGTTATGGTACCAATATGTAGAGAAAATGAATGAAAAAAGTACATGTAATTATGTTAGTTATGGTTGCAATATGTAGAGAAATTTAATGAAAAAAAGTAAATAAATAAAAAAAGTACATATAATGACATATGTATGTATATTGGTCTCCGCACAACAGGCGGATTAACATATCAAACGCACACGATATAAACTTGCTGTTCAACACGAAAACGAACGTAGAAAGTACGCCAAACACACAGACAACAGCAAC
>NC_091550.1:44032072-44034572 GCF_042767895.1 Penaeus vannamei
CTTTTTCCCTTCCCTCTACTCCCTCCCTCCATCCATCCTTTCCCCCTTCCCTCCCTCCCTCCCTTCCCCCTTCCCTTCCTTCCCTCTCCTTCCTCCTTCCCTTACCCTTTCCCTTCCTCCCTCCCTCCCTTACCATCCCCTCTTCCTCACCTCCTCCCTCCCTCCTTCCTCTCTCTCCTGCCTCCCTCCCCTTCCCTCCCTTCCTCCCTCCCTCCTTCCCTTCCCTCTACCCCCTTCCTTCCCTCTCCTCCCTCCCTCCCTTCCCTTCCCCTCCCTTCCTCCCTCTGGCCACCCTCTCTCCCTCTCGCCCAACAGAATTCGCAACGACCCCGTCAACGAGAACGACCTTGGAAACTGATATGAAGTCATCGGAGTGAGTCCCCATCAGCTGATCCGCCGTCGTGGTCGCCCTTTGGCATGTTTTTCTGTTTTGTTTTGTTTTTGGATTTTGCTTCTATCTTTATTGCTATTATTTGATTACTATCATATTATTGTAATTCTCATCATTATTATCATGATTATTACTATTATCTATTATATTACTAGTATTATTGTCATTATTATTACGGTCTTCATTCTCGTTACTGCTATCATCATCCTTATTAACAGTTGTTATTCCGTTTATTCTTATCACCTTCACCATCCACATCCTCCCCCTCCCTCTTCCTTACCCCCTCCCTTCACTACCCCCCTCCCTCCCCTACTCCACCGTCACCAGCGTGCAAGAAATGAATTCATATGTATGCAGCGACGCCCATCCACGCCCACAGACACAAAACTACGAGCCTTGTGGGTGTGAAGAGACGATTTTAAGATGATATACGTGGGTGGTGGGTCTGTTGTTTCTTTTTTATACCAATAGATGGCGTTAAGATTTCATTTTGGTAATTGTCGCTTTATTTAGGTTAAGTATGTTTGTTTGTTTGTGTTCGTCTGTCGTTTCTTTTTTATACCAATAGATGGCGTTAAGATTTCATTTTGGTAATTGTCGCTTTATTTAGGTTAAGTATGTTTGTTTGTTTGTGTTCGTCTGTTGTTTCTTTTTTATACCAATAGATGGCGTTAGGATTTCATTTTGGTAACTGTCGCTTTATTTAGGTTAAGTATGTTTGTTTGTTTGTTTTTCTGTCTCTTCTGGGCGGGATTTGTGTTATATTCTTAGGTTAGGATGAATGTTTATCTCTGTTTATCTGTTATTAGGGCCGAATGTTTATCTCTTTGCTTATCTGTTATTAAGATCAAATGTTTATCTATCTGTTAATCAATTGTATGATCAATATCGAATGTTTATTTATTATCAATATCGAAAACTTATCTTTCTCTCTATTTATCTCTCTATCTGTTTATCCTTCTCTTGATCTATTATTATCCCATTTATCTGTTTAATTTCCGTTAGTTCTTGACTTTCGTTCTAAGATAACCTTCAGCGACTTTTTTGCTTTGTTTACGTATAACACGCTATTCTTTCCTTTCATATCCCCTGTTCTATATTCTTTTCTTCTTCTTCCTTCTTTCTCTCTTCGCCCTTGCACCTTCTCTCTCTTTATTCAACCTTCTCTCCTTTCCTTCTTCTTTCTCCTGCCTCCTCTTCCCCTTTTGCCTCTCGCCTTTCCTTCCTTCCCTCTTCCCTTTTCTCCCTTCTTTTCTTTCTCCCTCATCCTAATCCTCTAACCTTAATCTCTTTCTTTCTCCTTTCATCTCTTCCCTTCCTTTTTTCTCTACTTCTTTCCCTCTTTCCCTATTCCGTTTCTTTTCCTTTTGTCCTTCCTCTTTTCTCTTTTCTCCTTTCTCCATTCCCCTTTTTCATTCTTTCGCCTTTCCATCTTCCGATCCTTCTTTTTTCCCTTTCTCCCTATTCCCTCCCTTCCTTTCCTTCTTTCCCTTTCCCCTCTCCTTCCTTTCCTTCTCCCCTTTTCCCTCCCTTTCCTTTCTACCCCTCTTCCTTCCCTTCCCCTTTCCCTCTTCCTTCCTTTTCCTTCTCCTCTCTTCCTCCTTCCCCTTTTCCTCTTCCCTCCCTTTCCTTCTCCCCTCTTCCTCCCTTCCCTCTTCCCTCTTCCCTCCTCTCCTTCCCCTTTCCCTCTCTTCCCTCCCTTTCCTTCTCCCTCCCTTCCCCCTTTCCCTTTCCCTTCTCTTCCTTTCCTTCTCCCCTCTTCCCTTCCCCCTTCCCTTTCCCCTCTTCCATTCCTTTTCCTTCTCCCTCTTCCCTCCTTTCTTCATTTCCTTTTCCCTTCTTCCTCCCTGTCCCCATTTCCTCTTCCTCTCCTTCCCTTCCTTCCTTTCCTTCTCCCCTCTTCCCTCCCTTCCCCCTTTCCCTTCCTTTCCCTCTCCCGTCTTTCCTCCCTTCCCCCTTTCCCTTCCTTTCCTTCTCCCCTCTTCCCTCCCTTCCCCCCTTTCCCTTTCCCTTCTTCCCTCCCTTCCCTTACCTGGCATTTCATCGTCGGAGTCGTGGCTGGAGCGCCGGGCGTCTCCGTTTTCTGTTGGGTAGTAGTCGGGGTTGAGG
>NC_091550.1:44039572-44044572 GCF_042767895.1 Penaeus vannamei
CACCATCATATTCATCATTAGCATCACCATATTCATCAGCAACATCATCATATTCATCATCAACATCATCGTATTCATCATTAGCACCATCATATTCATCATTAGCATCATAAATTCATCATAAGCAACATCATATTCATCATCAACATCATCATATTCATCAACATCATCATATTCATCATTAGCATCATAAATTCATCATTAGCATCATCATATTCATCATTAACATCATCATATTCATTATTAGCATCATCATATTCATCATCAACATCATCATATTCATCAACATCATCATATTCATCATTAGCATCATCATATTCATCATCAACATCATCATATTCATCATCATCATATTCATCATTAGCATCATCATATTCAATATTAGCATCATAAATTCATCATTAGCATCATCATATTCATCATTAGCATCATCATATCCATCATCAACATCATCATATTCATCATTAGCATCATCATATTCATCATTAGCATCATCATATTCATCATTAGCATCATAAATTCATCATTAGCATCATCATATTCATCATTAGCATCATAAATTCATCATTAGCACCATCATTAGCATCATCATATTCATCATCATCATCATATTCCCCATTAGCATCATCATATCCATCATCAACATCATCATATTATTCATCATTATCCATCTCCCTAGCGTCCCCACCGCCCACGCCCCCCACCCCCTCGAGACCCTCCCCCGCCCCCCCTTCTCTCTCATCTCGAACTCACATTCCTCGTCTGATCCTGCAAGCCTATCAGGGCCCGCCGAGGGGAAGCAGTCGAGATATTTCCCTCTTGATCTCCTCACCTTGTCTCCCCTTCCCCCTCTCTTCCCTTGCTTTTCTTGTCTCCCCTTCCTCTCTCTTCCCTTGCTTCTCCGTCATCTGCATTTCCTCTGCCCTGGCTCTTCCCTTGCTTCCTGTTTCCCCATCTCCTCTCTTCTCTTGCCTTTCCCTTCTCTTCTCCGTCATCTACTCTTCTCTCTGTTTCCCCTTCCCCCTCTCTTCCCTTGCTTCTCTTGTCTCCCCTTCCTCCTCTCTTCTCTTGCCTTTCCCTTCTCTTCTCCGTCATCTGCACATCTCTCTGTCTCCCCTTCCCCTTTCATCCCTTGCTTCTCTTGTCTCCCCTTCCTCCTCTCTTCTCTTGCCTTTCCTTCTCTTCTCCGTCATCTGCACTTCCTCTGCCTGTGTCTCCCCTTCCCCTCTCTTCCCTTGTTTCTCTTGTCTCCCCTTCCTCCTCTGTTCTCTTGCTTTCCCTTCTCTTCTCCGTCATCTACTTTTCTCTCTTTCTCCCCTTCCCCTCTCTTTCCTTGCTTCTCTTGTTTCCCCTTCCTCCTCTCTTCTCTTGCTTTCCCTTCTCTTCTCCGTCATCTCCCCTTCTCCCTGTCTCCCCTTCCCCCTCTCTTCTTTCTCTTGCTTTTCCTTCCCCTTCTCTCTTCTCCATCATCTGATCTCCCTCTCCCCCAGTCTCCCCTTCCCTTTTCTTCTCCGTCAACTGCCCTTCTCTCTGTCTTGCCTTCTCTCTTCCCTTGCTTCTCTTCTCCGTCATCTGCCCTTCTTCTCCTTATCTCCCCTTCTCTCTGTCTCCCCTTCCCTCTTTCTTCTCTTGCCTTCCCTTCTCATCTCCACCATCTGCCCTTCCTCTCCTCGTATCTCCCTTCTCCGTGTCTTCCCTTCTCTCTCCTCTCCCCTCTCTTGCCGATCCTGTCTTCTCTGTCATCTGCCCAGACTAATTAAGTGTCTCTGCTGCCAAAATAAACCTGCCTTCCCTTCTCTCCTCCGTCAACTATTCTCCCTCTCCCCCCGTCTCCCCTTCTCCCTGTCTCCCCTTCTTCCTCTCCCTTCTCTCACCTCCTCCTTCTCCCCCTCTTTCGTCTTCTTCTTCCCTTCTCCACCTCCTCTTCCCTTCTCCCTGTCTCCCTCTTTAGCCTTCTTCTTCTCTTCTCCGTCATCCTCCTCCTTCCTCTCCCTTTTCTGCTTCCTCCCTCTCTTCCCTTGCCTTCTCATTCTCTCCTCCGTCAACTGTTCTCCCTCTCCCCATCTTTTCTTCTCCCTTCTCCCTTCTCTCCCCCACCTTCTCTCTCCTCTCTCCTCCTCCTCTTACTCTCGCCTTTCCTCTCCTCGTGTCTCCCCTTCTCCTCCTTCACTCGCCAGTTTCGCTTCTTATTCCCTTCTTACTCCTCCTCCTTCTTTTCCGCCTCTCCCCTCCCCTTATCTCCGCCTCCTCCTCCCCCCCCTTCCTCCTCCTCCTCCTCCCCCTTTCTTCCTCCTCCTTCTCCTCCTCCATCTCTCGCCCGTTCCTCCTTCCTCTCCCTTCCTTCTCTCTTCTTCCTCCTCCCTCCTCCTCAACCTCCTCTTCCTCCTCCTCCCTCCTCCACCTCCACCCTCCACCTCCGCCTCCTCCTCCTCCTCCTCCTCCTCTTCCCTTCTCGCCCGCTTCCCCCTCCTCCTCCCTTCTCGCCCGCTTCCCCTTCCTCCGCCCCCTCCTCCGCCCCCTCCTCCCCCCTCCCCTCATGAGAGGCCAATCAGCTATATATTGTCATGTCATGGGCCAAGGAAGACCGATAGGGAGGACGGCTGAAAAATGTTGAGAAAAAGGAGGAGGACGAGGAAGAGAAAGAGGAAGAGGAGGAATAGTGATAATGATTATCTTTATTATTACTGCTATCATTATCATTATTATTATAGTGATAATAATAATATATGGAGGAGCAATAATAATAATAATAATAATAATAATAATAAGAAGAAGAAGAAGAAGAAGAGGAGAAAGGAGAGGAAGATGAAGAAGAGAAGGAGGAGGAGGAAGAGGTAGAAGAGAGAAGAAAGAAGGAGAAGAAGAAGAAGAAGAAGAAGAAGAAGAAGAAGAGGAAGAAGAAGAAGAAGAAGAAGAAGAAGAAGAAGAAGAAGAAGAAGAAGAAGAAAGAAGAGAAAGAAGAAGAAGAGGAAGAGGAGGACGAGGAAGAGGAGGCAAGGAGGAGGCAAGGGGGAGGGGGAGAGCGCAGCTTTCCCCCCCTCAAAGGCTCTCGCTCCAGACGTAGCCTCCTCCGCTCTCACTTCTCCCTTCCAGCGTCCTTCCAGGATGAGCGGCGGCGGCACAAGCACCCAGGGTTTGCTGTTCTGGGCCGCCGGCAGTACTTGAGTGCGGAGAAATATGAATGTGCTTTACATACAGATAGATAGATAGACAGATAGACATATGTGCGTGCGTGTGTGTGTGTGTGTGTGTGCTCTCTCTCTCTCTCTTTCTTTCTTTCTCTCTCTCTTTCTTTCTTTCTTTCTTTCTTTCTTTCTTTCTTTCTTTCTTTCTTTCTTTCTTTCTCTCGGTCTCTCTCTCTCTCTCTCTCTCTCTCTCTCTCTCTCTTTCTTTCTTTCTCTCTCTCTCTCTCTCTCTCTCTCTCTCTCTCTCTCTGTATTTACTCTCTCCCATCTCTCTCTCTCTTCTCTCCTCTCTGCATTACTGAAAGTACCTGTCCTCTCTTTCTTTCTTTCTTTCTTTTTCTCTCCCTCTCTCTACCCCATACACACACACACACACACACACACACACACACACACACACAGAGACATATACATACATATATGCGTACTTACACATGTATACCTTTAGATGGACAAAGCTATATATAGATATAGATAGATCAATATAGATACTGATGGACAGATAGCTAAATACAGATGTGCAGAGATGAATAAATAGATATACGTATGTATAAATAGATAGATAGATGTATAAATAGATGTATAAATAGATACACACATGCACTCATGCTGGTTGCAGCCTAAGCATGATCTCCTCCCGAGCCTAAATGAGACCTAATATTGCAAGCTTAACGACCGGTGTCAACGCTGCCTGCAACAAGCGGCCGCAGCGCAGGTTAATGAGTTCACAGCGAGAGGGAGAGCAGGTGGGCGCTGAGATAAGCGGTCACAGGATGTTCCAACCGTTGAAACAATCTATCATTTTTTCGTTTGATTTCGTTATTATCTTTATTTTGTAAGTAATTCGATCGGATTTTTTTTCTTATTATCTAACTTCTTTTCAAGTTATATTCCCGTTCAGATATGATTTGTAGAGACTGACATAAAGCATAACCCCCCCGACATTTTTTTTTTTTTTTTTTTTGAAAAATGAGGTATTTTAGGAGCATTTTAATACTTCGACTAGAGCCATAAAGGCGTAATTCAGACAAAATCGTGAGAGTATGACCCTTAAGGAGCAACCCAGACCTTGGGGTGGCAAGTGCCCCTCAACCCCTCCCCCCCCCTCCCTCAATGGCGCCCCTGGCACTGGTGACTACAGTTCAAAATAGCAGACTGATCAGCTATCAGTAGACGCATGTTGTGTCAGATAAGGAAGGATCTGATTGTTTGTCAAGTTTAAAAATAAAAATGCTATTCAGGGTCACAACCACTTAAATAATTATCACCATTTTTTTCTTCTAATCTCTCTCTCTTTTTTTTCATCCGATCTTGAACGAGAAACCAATTCATTCAGCATTTATAATAATACGGGGCAACCGCTGGATACTAAGCCCATTGATGCATTGTTGTTGAGATATCATTAATATTGCGATGTGAGTTTACACAACGCGGCATCACAAAGCGCGCGCGATAAATCGATAGAGATAGATGGCTGCAGAGAGAGGGAGGGAGGGAAGGGGAGAGGGACGGAGGGAGGGAGGGAAGGTGAGAGGGAGGGAGGGAGGGAGGGAGGGAAGGGGAGAGGGAGGGAGGGGAAGAAGGGGAGAGGGGAAGAGGGAGGGAGGGAGGGAGGGAAGGGAGAGGAGGGAGGGAGGGAGGGAGGGAAGGGGAGAGGGAGGGAGAGAGGGAGAAGGAGGGAGGGAGGGAAGGAGGGAGGGAGGGAAGGGGAGAGGGAGGGAGGGAGGAGGAGGGAAGGGAGGAGGGAGGGAGGGAAGGGGAGAGGAGGGAGGGAGGGAGGGAATAAGGAGGGAGGGAGGGAGGAAGGGAGAGGGG
>NC_091550.1:44052072-44054572 GCF_042767895.1 Penaeus vannamei
TGTCTGCGTGTGCGTACTCCTCTGTGCATGTCTGTGTGTATCTATATGCATGTGTGAGTGTGTGACTGCGTGTGCGTACTCCTCTGTGCGTGTCTGTGTGTGTCTATATGTATGTGTGTGTGTGACTGCGTGTGCATGTGGACGTACGAATATGAGCATTTATACAATATGTGTATAAAAGTGCAGTTCCTACACATGTGCATGTGTAAATGTCTGTACGTACGGGTATGCATATCCATTTGTATGTACGTATACACATGTACGTATGCACACGCGAGTTTCTCTCTTTGTGTGAGTCTGACGCAGAGGGCGTGCCGGACCTCTTAATCAGCTGATGCCGCCCGCACCTCCGGCCGATCAATCATAGCACGCCCACTCGACAGGGCGGCTGGAGAGGAGCTGAATTACGCCCACATGCCAGGTGTTTAAGAGGAGGGAAGGGAGGGTGGGAGGGAGGGAGGGAAGGGAGAGGAGAAGGGGAAGCGGGAGGGAGGGGAGGGTGGGCGGAAGGGAAGGGAGAGGAGAAGGGGAAGCGGGAGGGAAGGGAGGGTGGGCGGGAGGGAAGGGAGGGGAGAGGAGAAGGGGTTGCGGGAGGGAGGGAGAGAGAATGGAAGGGATGATAGAAGGGAGGGAGGGGCAGGCGAATGAGGTAGACTGAAAAGAAAATATGAAAGAGGGAGAGAAGGGTGAAATAAAAGAGGGAGAAACAGAAGAGAGGCAAGGATAAAGAAGATATGAAATTACAAGAAATTAGATAAAACAACAGTAAGAAATAATAAAAAAAACAATGAGGACTAAAACTAAAAGAAAAAAAAGGTAGTAAATAGAGTGAAAAGACATACGAGACGGTAATTAGAGGATAATATCCCACGCCTTCAAATTTAACGAAGAGAGGGACAGGGGGAGAGGAAGAGGACAGGAAGGGAGGCCAAGGAGAGGGTGTGCAAATGGGAATGGAAAGAAGTGATTAAAAAAGGAAGAACAAAAGAGGGAGAGAATGAAAGGGGACGAAGGAACGAGATAAAAAAAGACATAATAAAAATGAATAAACAATTTTAAAATATATAATACAAAAGAAATATACATATAATGGTAGGAGGCAAGATAAAGGTTTGGAAGGGGAGTGGAAGAGGGACAATGCAGCCCTCCCCCCCCCTTCTCCCGCCCCTCCCCCCTTCTCCCGCTCCTCTCCCCTTCCCCCGGCCCTCCCCCCTTCTCCCGTCCCTCCCTCCTTCTCCCTCCCCTCTCCCCGTTCTCCCGCCCCTCCCTCCCCTCCCCCTAACCCTCCACCCCCCCCACCCCCAGCCCTCAGCCCCCACGCGAAGCCGCACCCACAACAAGAGCGAGTAAATGATTCCAGGAGAGAGATATTGAAGGCTGGCGGCGAAGTGGTATTTCTGCAAAGGTCTTGCACCTGTTTGTTTGTGTCTGTGTGCTTGGTTGGTTGATTGTGTGTGTGTGGGCGGGTGTGTATTTGTTTGTTTGTGTGTGGGGGGGGCGTGTGTTTGTGTGCGCGCGTGTGTGTGTGTGTGTGTTTATGTTTGTGTTTGTGTGTGTGTGCATGCGTGTTTGTACACATATACCTTTGCTTGTGTATCTCTGCACCCGCATGAGAAAAATACGTGTTTATTAACATCCATATACCAGCAAACATTTCATCTCATTAAGATACCACGATACCGTAACGACCATCTCACAGCCAACCAACAGAACACCCGAATCGTCCACACAAACAACAAAAAACAAACAAAACCAAACATAAACAAACCCCCAAACACTTCCCAAAACGACAAAGACAAGCGAGAAAAGAGACAATCCTCCCCCCTCCCCCACCCCCACCCCCACCCCCACGCCCACAAGTACCCCTCTCGCGCCCGTCGCCTGGGCATCCGCGAAACAAGACGGCGATAAAGAGATCAGGGACATTGCAAACAGGTTTCCGGTCCGGTCAGAACAGGGCACGGGTGTGGTAGCCTGAGGGGAAGGTAGGGGGTGGGGGGCGAGGAAATGGGGGTGAGGGGGGAGAGGAGGGGAGGGGTGAGGAAAGGGAGAGAGGGGTGAAGGGGGAGAAGTAGGGAGGGGGAGGAGAGTAGGGGGTGAGGGTGAGGAAAGGGGGAAGGAGGAGGAGGAATTGAGAAGAGTAGGGGGAAGGGGGAAGGGGTGAGGGAGAGTAGGGGAGGGAAGAAGGAGGGAGTAGGGGCGAGGGGAAGGCGGAGGGGCGAGGCAGCCGCACCCACACTCTCACACGCACGGGCGGGGGAGCGGGCGGGTGACACGGGCGTGTGTGTTTCAAGTGTTGTTATGCTCGGATTCCTCCTTTGTTGTCGTTGCGGGTCTTAGCAGTACTGTTATTGTTGTTGTTTTTGCTGATGTCTCTCTCTCTCTCTCTCTTTCTCTCTCTCTCTCTCTCTCTCTCTTTCTCTCTCTCTCTCTCTCTCTCTCTCTCTCTCTCTCTCTCTCTCTCTCTCTCTCTCTCTCTCTCTCTCTCTCTCTCTCTCTC
>NC_091550.1:44069572-44074572 GCF_042767895.1 Penaeus vannamei
CATTTATCTGCTCAGAACTGTGACAAACTGCAACAAAACTCGAATCATACAGGCACCACCGCCTCTGGCATCCGTGGCATCAGCGCTCCTGGTTGACAACAGCCGTGACAGCAGTGACAGCGTTGGTGGCAGTATCCTGAATCAGAGAACCGGAAGTGGCGGAGGATGAAGGGAAAGGTCAGCCTGGCTTATGGGGGAGGGGGAGGGGGAAAGGCGGGGGAGGAGAGAGGGGGGAGGGAGAGGGTAAGGGGGGAACAGGAGGGGGAGAAGAGTGGGCAGGGGGGCAAAAGGGAGAGGGAGATAGGAGGGGAGGAGAGGGCGGTGGGCAGAGGGGGAGATGAAGAAAGGAACAGGACAGGAAGATAGAAAATGAGGTGAGAGGATTTAACAGGGGATGAGAGCAGAGAAAGAGAGAGAAAATGAGATAGGAGAAGAGAGAGAGAGAGATGAACCGGACAGAAAGAGAATGACAAGACAAAAAGAGAGGGAGATAACAAAGTAAAGAGAAAGAATGGACGGAGTGAAAGAACAGACAGGCAGAAACAGCGCCCGCAATGGTGAGGGGCGGGGGGGGAGGGGTATTGATATTCAGAGGCTGCGTGTGCGTGCGTGTGTGACTGGGGGAGGGGGGGGGAGTTGAGAGAATGGGTGTATGTGCATACTGCTTCTATACACATCTCTTAGTGTCTGTCTACACACACACACACACACACACACACACACACACACACACACACACACACACACACACACACACACACACACACACACACACACACACACACACACGCACACACACACACACACACTCACACACAAATACACGCTCACATAAATATATGTATGTATAGATACATACATACATATATATATATATATATATATATATATATATATATAGAGAGAGAGAGAGAGAGAGAGAGAGACAGAGAGAGAGAGAGAGAGAGAGAGAGAGAGAGAGGGAGGGAGGGAGGGAGGGAGGGAGAGAGAGAGAGAGAGAGAGAGAGAGACAGAGACAGAGAGAGAGAGAGAGAGAGAGAGAGAGATAGACAGACAGACAGACAGACAGACAGACAGACAGACAGACAGAAAGAAAAAGAATGAGCGACGCACAAACAGACAGACAGACAAACAAACTAACTAACAAACAGACACGCGCACACAGACAATGCTTACGCAACGCCTCCCCCAAGACCTTGCATAACCTGCCATTTACAACCGATCGCTTGTAGCTCCTCTTCCACTCCCACAAATGACGAATATTAAAAGAAAGAAAATGCAATAATGGTTTATTCGCGTGTCAACAGGTGAAAAAAAGGGTTTATTTTGTTAATGAGAAAGTCTGTCTGTCTGTTAACTATATATTTGATATTTGTTGCATTAATTAGAGCTAATCTGAAATATTTGAGATACTGATGACAGTTGTGATGATTTGAAAAAAAATATATATAATAAAGATAACTACTAAGAGGATAATAAATATGATAATAAAAATCATGAAACTATAATCAGAGCATTGATAGCATCTTTGGTAATGATACAGCTACTCATATCAATGCTAATGAAAATAAAAACAGCCATAAAGATGATGATGATGAACATGATGATATTGATAAGGATGAAGATGATGGTGATGATGGCGATGATGATGATGATGATGGTGAAGGTTATGGTGATGATGATGATGACGATGATGGTGATAATGGTGATGATGATGATGATGATAATGGTGATGATGATGATAATGATGAAGATAAAAATAGTAATAATATTAATAAAGAATAATGACAATAACAACAACACTTATGCAACTACAGACCTACAGCACACCCATACGATCAGACCCGACAGCATAATCACCACAGCCCTGCCCACGCATGCCCAGAAGCCCTCGAGCGCCATTCGGGACACCATCACAGTCACCATACAGCACATCAAATATTAACAACCTCTATGCCATTGACTTTCGAGCATTGCTTTGTCCAGCGAGCGACTTCGGCTGCAAGGGCGTGGCGCTCCGATCTCTGCTCTCGCCCTCGCTGCCTCTCTCTCTTTCTCTTTTTCTTTCTCTTTTTCTCTTCCTTTGCTCCTTTTTTTTGTCTGTATGTGCCTCTTTGGGTCTTTTATTGTTTATTTTTCGTGTCTTTGTTTTAGGTGTCTTTCCATTTCTTGCCTTCGGTGTATCTCTGTGTGCCACTCTCTCTCTGCTCCTCTCTCTCTTTCTCTTTCTCTCTCTCTCTCTCTCCTTCCCTCCCTCCCTCCCTCCCTCCCTCCCTCCTCCCCCTCTCTCTCTCTCTCTCTCTCTCTCTCTCTTTCTCTCTCTCTCTCTCTCTCTCTCTCTCTCTCTCTCTCTCTCTCTCTCTCACTTTCACTTTCACTTTCACTATCTCTCTCTCACTCTCTGTCTCTGTCTCTCTTTCTCCATCCACCCATCCCTTTTTTCTCTAACTTCTTCTCCACTCCCTCCCTCCTCCTGTCCCTCTGTTCCTCTATTCCTCACCCCTCCCTCCCCCTTTATTCCTGTCCCTCTATCCCCTCTATCCCTCTCCATCCATCCATCCCTTACATTGTTTTCTTTATCTCTTCCTCCCTTCCTTCTTCTCCCCCTCCTCCTCCCTCTCCCTCCGTCCCTCTATTCTCTCACCCTTCATCAATTCTCCTGTTTGTCCCTCCATCCCCCCCCTCCCTCTCTCTCTCTCTCTCTCTCTCTCTCTCTCTCTCTCTCTCTCTCTCTCTCTCTCTCTCTCTCTCTCTCTCTCTCTCTCTCCCTCTTCTCTCTCTCCCTCCTCCCTCTCCCTCCTCTATCCCTTCCCTCTCTCCTCTCCTTCTCCTTTCCTCCCTCTCCCTCTCCCTCTCCATCTCCATCTCTCCATCTGGTTCCATCTCCATTCTCCATCTCCATCTCCATCTCCATCTCCCTCTTCCTCCTCCCTCCTCCCTCCTCCCTCTCTCCTCTCTCTCCCTCTCCCTCTCCCTCCCTCCCTCTCCCTCCCCTCCCTCTCTCTATTACCCTAATCCCATCCCCTCTCGGAATGGAAATCAAAGCAAAAAGGAAAATCAGAAAAAAACTAAAAAAAAAAAAAGAAAAAAAAATGCATAACAAACCTCCCACCAAGCAAACAGACATCTCCTCACAAGATCCAGATAACTCTTCCTTTTTTCTGTTCACGATCACAGTCTGGAGAACCGCGAAAAATTTATTGTTCTGTGCAAGACCTTCGTCGCCTCTCGCTGTGGTTGTGACTGAGATTGTTGTTTTTGCTGTTGTTGGTAACGGTGATCTGCTGTATTATCATTATCTCCAAAATTATTGTAATTGTTATTGTTATTACTATTTTCACTATCATCCGTTATCATTGCAATCAGCATCATCATTATTATCATTATTATTATATTTAGTAGTAGTAGTACTAGCATTACCATCATCATTATTATCATCATGACTATCATTATCAATATCAATATTATCGTCTTCATTACCATTATCATTAGTAGTAGTATTACTATCATTATAATTATCAATATTAGTATTATCACTATCATTATCATTATCATCATTACCATTATTGTAATTATTATTATAGCAATAATGATTATCACAATTATTATAATTATCATAATAGTAATAATCATTATTATTATAATAATGATAACGATTATTATTGTCATCATTTCTATCATCACGATCATCATCGTCATCAGTACTATTATCGTTATTATCATTCTCATTAATATCTTTATCATTATTATTTTCCATTGTCTTTATCATTTTTATTACTATCATTATTGGTCCTATTACTATTACTATTACTTTAATCGTTATCATTATCATTATCATCATTATCATCATCATTCTTAATCCTACTACTATTACTAATACTTTTATCGTTACTATTATTATCATTATCATCATTATTATCATCATTACTATTATATTATTACTCTTATTATCATTATGGATATCATCATCATTATCACTACTATCATCATCATTATTAGTCTTATTACTATTACTGATCTATCATTTGATCGTTATTGTCATTATCCTCATCATTATCTCCTTATCATCGTTATTCCTTATTCATCATCTTTATTTTTCCCTTATCATCGTTATTATCATTATCATCACCATTACTACTCTAATCATTACGATCATAATCATTACCATCATTATTACCACAATCATCGTCACCATCACCGTGATCCCAAATTACTCTTCCCTTCTGCCTAGACACCCTGTTTATCCCCCTCTATTTATCCTTATTCTCTTAATCCTCATTCTCATATTCTTATATTCTTATCGCCAAAGGAGGGCGACTGGCGAATCCGTAGGCATCGATTACGGGAAGGTTATGGGCTTAGGGAATAGGGGAAGGGAGAGGAGGAGGAGGAGGAGGAGGAGGAGGAGGAGGAGGAGGAGGAGGAGGAGGAGGAGGAGGAGGAGGAGGAGGAGGAGGAGGAGGAGAGGAAGAGAGTGAGGGAGGAGGAGGAGGAGGAGGAGGAGAAGGAGGAATTGGGAGAAAGGGGAGGGAAGAGAGGAAGAGAGTGAGGGAGGAGGAGGAGCAGAGAAAGAGGAAATGGGAGAAAGGGGAGGGAGGAGGAGAGAGGAGGAGGAGTAAGAGTGAAGAGAAGGGGAGGAGAAAGATGGGTGAAAGGGGAGAAAGGGGAGGGGAGGAGAGGAAGAGAGAGAGGGAGGAGTGAGGAGGGAGAAAGGAGGAGGGAGAAAGAGGAAATTGAGAAAGGGGAGGGAGGAGAGAGGAAGAGAGAGGAAGGGAGTGAGGGAGGAGGGAGGAGGAGGAAGAGAAGGAGGAGAAAGAGGAAATGGGGGGAAAGGGGAGGAAGGAGAGGAGGTGAGGAAGTGAGAGGAAGAGGGAGGGAGGAGGAGAAAGAGGTAATGGGAGAAAGGGGGAGAGGGAAGAGGAGAGGAAGAGAGGAGGGAGGAGGAGGAGGAGGACAAAGAGGAAATAGGAGAAAGGGGAGGGAGGAGAGGAAGAGGGAGG
>NC_091550.1:44084572-44092072 GCF_042767895.1 Penaeus vannamei
CAAAGAAAGAAAGAGAATAAGAGAGAGAGAAAGAAAAAAAGGGAGAGAGAGAAAAAGAAAGAAAGAAAAAGAGAGAGAGAGTCCGAAA
The DNA here is from genome assembly GCF_042767895.1 of Penaeus vannamei. NCBI lineage: Eukaryota > Metazoa > Arthropoda > Malacostraca > Decapoda > Penaeidae > Penaeus > Penaeus vannamei. The sequence goes on from NC_091550.1 coordinate 44,084,661, forward strand.
AAGGCCACCAGGATTGTCTGAACTTTGCCTGACGTAAGTCTGATCCATCCAAGCCAGGACTTCCTCCCCTCCGCCAACCCATCTCTCTCTCTCTGCATCCTTTACCTTCACTCAAAAAAAAAAAAAAAAAAAAAAAAACATATAATCGTTATTCCTCTTCCTCCCCCTGCTCCTCCTTTCCTCCTCCTCCTAACTGCCTCCTTCTCCTCCTGTCCCTTCCTTCTCCCTCCTGTCCTCTCTTCTCCTCCTCCTTCACCTTCCTTTCCTTTCCTCTTGCCCTCCTCCTTCTCCTTCTCCTCTGCCTCTTCATCCTCATCCTCTTCCTCTTCCTCCTCCTACCTCCTACCTCCTACCTCCTTCCCTCATCTCCCACTCCATCTCCCCGTCTCCCACGCCACCTTCCCTCCCCTCCTCTTAACGCCCTGCCTCCTTCCTGAAGTGAAACGGAGCAAAATCGACATTTCGATGAAAATGTCTCCCGAAAATTAAACCGACATCAAGCGGGCAATTCACTCCTGCAAGGGGTACCCAAGTAGGGCGGGGATGGGGGGGGGGGCGAACGAGGGACAGGGCAGAAGGGGAGGGTGTAGAAGGGAAGCAAACGAGGGACAGGGAAGAGGGAGGAGAAGGAGGAAGGAGGAGGAGGGGGATAGGGAGAGGGAGAAGGGACGAAAGGCAGGGGAGGAGGAGGAGGGGGATAGGGAGAGGGAGAAGGGGCGAACGAGGGACAGGGAAGAGGGGAGAAGAGGCAGGGAAGGAGGAAGGAGGAGGAGGGGGATAAGGAGAGGGAGGAAACGAGGGACAGGGAAGAGGGAAGAGAAGGAGGGGGATAGGGAGAGGGAGAAGGGACGAAAGGCAGGGGAGGAGGAAGGAGGAAGGAGGAGGAGGGGGATAGGGAGAGAGAGAAGGGGCGAACGAGGGACAGGGAAGAGGGGGAGAAGAGGCAGAGAAGGAGGAAGGAGGAGGAGGATAAGGAGAGGGATAAAGGAAGTTGGGGGAGAAGAGGCAGGGAAGGAGGAAGGAGGAGGGAGGGGTAGGGAGAGGGAGAAGGGACGAAAGGCAGGGAAGGAAGAGGAGGGGGATAGGGAGAGGGAGAATGGGACGAATGAGGGACAGGGAAGAGGGGGAGAAGAGGCAGGGAAGGAGGAAGGAGGAGGAGGGGGATAGGGAGAGGGAGAAGGGACGCAAACGAGGGACAGGGGAGAGGGGGAGGTGAGGCAGGGAAGGAGGAAGGAGGAGGAGGGGGATAGGGAGAGGGAGAAGGGACAGGGAAGAGGGGGAGAAGAGGCAGGGAAGGAGGAAGGAGGAGGAGAGGATAGGGAGAGGAGAAGGACGAACGAGGGACAGGGAAGAAGGGGAGAAGAGGCAGGGAATGAGGAAGGAGGAGGAGGGGGATAGGGAGAGGGAGAAGGGGCGAACGAGGGACAGGGAGAAGGGGCGAACGAGGGACAGGGAAGAGTGGGGAGAAGAGGCAGGGAAGGAGGAAGGAGGAGGAGGGGATAGGGAGAGGGAGAAGGGAAGCAAACGAGGGACATGGAAGAGGGGAGAAGAGGCAGGGAAGGAGGAAGGAGGAGCACGGGGAGAGGGAGAAGGGACGAACGGCAGGGTAGGAGGACGGGGATAAGGAGAGGGAGAAGGGAAGAAGGAGGGACAGGAGTGAGATGGGGTAGGCAGGAAAGGAGGAGGAGGGGCAGCGATGGGAGGGTGGAGGAAGGAAGGAGGAGGAGGATTGGAGAAGAAAGGAGGCAGGGAGGAAAGAATAGGAAGAAGGGGAAAAGATGGGAGGGTAGGATAGGACGACAGGGAAGAGGAAGAAGGGAGGCGGGAAAAAGAGGAAGGAAAGGGGGGAGACGGTGAAGGAGGGAAAGAGAAGTAGGGTGGATAAATTAGGGAGAAGGAAGGAAAGAGGATGGGAGGAGATGGGGACGAGAAGGAGGAGGAAGAAGGGAAGGAAAGGGGAAAGCCAAGAAGAATAATTTAAGGCGGAATGGAAGATAAAATTGATCTACAAAAGAGAGAGTGTGGACGAAATACCAATAACAAGGAAGAGAGAAATATTTAGATAAAGAGGATGTTTAAGAACGATGAGACGAAGAAAAAGTGTGTTTAGATGAGCGTTTCTCATCGAGTTTATTAATGCAAGAGTTAGAGTAAGGAAGGAGGTGAGCTGGTGAAGGGGGGTGAATTTTATTTATTTTTCTATTTATCTTCTTGTATCCACTTGCTCACTCGTCCTTCTATGCATATATTCATAAATAAATATACTCCCTCTCCCTCTCCGTCTCCCTCTCGCTCTGTCTCTGTGTCTACCTCCCTCTCTCTCTCTCTCTCTCTCTCTCTCTCTCTCTCTCTCTCTCTCTCTCTCTCTCTCTCTCTCTCTCTCTCTCTCTCTCTCTCTCTCTCCCTCTCCCTCTCCTCTCCCTCTCCCTCTCCCTCTCCTCTCCCTCTCCCTCTCCCTCTCCCTCTCCCTCTCCCTCTCCTCTCCTCTCTCCTCTCCCTCTCTCCTCTCCCCTCTCCCTCTCTCCCTCTCCCTCTCCCTCTCCCTCTCCCTCTCCCTCTCCCTCTCCCTCTCCCTCTCCCTCTTTCCCTCTCCCTCTCCCTCTCCCTCTCCCTCTCCCTCTCCCTTTCCCTTTCCCTCTCCCTCTCTCCCTCTCTCCCTCTCTCCCTCTCCTTGTGTTGTGCTGGCGCAGCGGTTAGTGTGTTGGACTATCAATCTTGCAGACCTGCGTTCAATCTCATGCCCAGCCAGTGAATGGTAAACCCGACCATTCCTTGCACACAGGGGGAGATTTAGAATCAAAATAAGACAGACAGTATGTCATAGTAAAGAATATCCATTATAAGAAATGGAATTAAGACTAAATCTTAATCTCTCCCTCTCCCTCTCGCTCTCTTTCTCTACCTCTCGCTTTCGCTCTTCTTCTCAGGCTTACCTCTCTATTCCTCTCTCTTTATTCGCCCTTCCTTTCTGCCTCTCCCTCTCATTCCTCCATCCTTTTACACCCTTTTCCAAAAAAAACTTTCACCACTCCCATAAAACTCAAAAGACGTGAAAGTCCAACCAAAACAAACCAACGCCATCTATTGATCGTCCGCAGAAGCCCCAACAAGCTTTTCTCCAGCCATCCTATGATAATCTCGGGCATTTCCACGGAACTGTTGATTCTAACGCCTACGGACCAAACCCGCTTTTATTGTCCGGTTCTCCTGCCGAGTGTTTACATTGGATTTCCGTTTCCGCTTTATGTGTGGTGCAGAATGGGAGGTGATTTGGACCGGCCGTTCTTTCTTGATTTTCTTCCTTAGGATTTGTTTTACGTTCTTTATCGTTCTTTTGTCCTTTTTTGTTCTTTTTTATTCGTGTATGCGTGCGATTTGCAAGAAGTCTGAAGTGGGATGAGAGTGAGATTTTTTTTTTTTCGTCTTTTTTTATGAATGTGGGATTTTGTTGACGTTTATTTGTCTCCGAGGGGCGGGAGGAGGACAAGGCTGAGCTCAGAGGACAAATAGAATTTTCGAGGAACAGGTAATCGCAGAGTCATATGTATTCGACGTCTGTGAAAGAAAATGGCCTATTTTTCTCTCCTTTCTTTTCCTTTTTTTCGAAAATAGACCCTCCCTCGCGTGCAGCAGACAATCAGACATCCCCGCACGCACAAAAACACAGCCCTCCACCACCAGCACCCCACACACACGCAAACCAACCCCGAACCACACGCACTCCAAAGCGACCACACGCACGTCAGCACACACATCCGCATGCACGAACACACGCACGCACGAACACCAAAATCCGATCTTTGTCTGCGCCATGACCTTTCGACCTCTCTCGCAGGCACGCGGGGCTCAGCTGCCGTCACCATCGACCTAGCTTGGCACAGCTGCGTCTACTCCCTCCGCCAGACATTTTTTTTTTCCTTGCTCCGCCTCTCTCTGCCTCCTCCTTTCCTCGTCTGGGGCTCTCCCTTTTCTTCGTTCTTTGTTGGTATCATTACGTGAGTGGAATGTTATGTTTCTCTCTCTTTCCCTTGTCCGTGCTGTTTTCCTTCTGCCCTCCCTCCCTCTTTTTCTTTTTTCCCCTGTCTCCCCCTTTCTTCATTTTTGCTATTCCTTCTCTTCTTTTGTACTCCTTTATCTGCCTCCCTCCCTTCCCCTTCTTAACCCAGGACTTTCCCCCTTTCCTTTAATCCCATCCTTTCCTCCTTCCCTTTTTATCCCGTTATTTCCCTCTCTCCTTCCCTCCTTCCTTTCTATTCCCTCCACCCACAGCCCCTGTGACGTCTCACCTCCCTTCCGCGAGAGAGAGAGAAAGAGAGAGCGAGAGAGAGAGAGAGAGAAAGAAAGAAAGAAAGAAAGAAAGAGAGAGAAAAAAAAGAGATAAAAAGGGAGAAAGAAAAAGCGAGAGAGCGAGAGAGAGAGATAGAAAGGGAGAAAGAAAGAGAGAGAGAAAGAAAGAGAGAAAGAGAGACAGACAGACAGACAGACAAACAGAGTGTAACCTCGCTGAGTTGCCGTGGGGAAAAGTCACTCCATAAGGGAATGGTATGATGACGTTGGGTTTTCGATAGTGAGCGAAATGGTGGTTGATGAAGATAACTCTCATCCCTCCATTTCCCATCCTAAATAATAAGGAGAACGATTAAATATAGAAATAAACAAATGACAATGCAGTAAGAATAATAAATTAATGTACAATAATAAATCAAAAATGATATCAAGTATAACACAAGATGAACAGTAAACTAAATAAATAAATGATAATGCAGTAAGTATAATAAATATAATGACAATGATAAATCAAAAATGATAAGATCAAGTGTAACACGGGATGAACAGTAAAATAAATAAATAAATGATAATGCAGTAAGAATAATAAATTCATATACAAAGCGTAACACAAGATCAGCAGTAAAATAAAATTAAAAAATGAGAAGGGTAATGCAAGAGTAACAGTAATTATCGGAACAAGAATAAGTCAAATTATTACCCACCATGAAGGTTTTTGATGGCGAGATGTGACCTTGCTCTCTAATATACTTTTTTAATTTGGGATTGACTATGCGATCCCAGGCTGATGTGCTGCTTATCTTATTACTTATAGCTTGTTATTATCTCTCTCTCTCCTTCTTTCTTTTCCTTACTTTTTTTTCTTTCTTGCTTACTCATTTTCTGTATCTGCTTTTCTTTGTTTGTCTGTGATCGGTCTGTTTCTCCCCTCTCGCCTCTCTCTCCTTTCTCCCCTCTCCCCTCTCTCTCCTTTCTCTCCCCTCTCCCTCTCTCCTTTCTCCCCTCTCCCTCTCTCTTTCCCCCAGCCCCTCCCCCTCTTCCCTCACTCATACCCCACCTGACCTCTCCCTCTCTCTCTCTCTCTTTCCCCCTCCATCCCTCCCTCTCTCTTCCTCTATTTCGCTGCTACACACACTCGCTCGCACATTAATTACCTTTAAAATTGTTCCCTGAACTTTTTTTTCTCCCTCACAAAGAGCCGTCAACGACATTGTCACCAACCTTTCAATTTGTTCCACTTAAAAATTATTTTTCTATTTTCCCAACAGGGGACCGAAAACTTTTCAACTTTTTTTTCTCTCACCCATAAAAAAATGTCGAATCTTTAGGAGAAAAGTTCGAGTTTGAGACATTTATTTGCATACATACGAACGCAACTTTTTTCAGCTTCGGTCATATGTGCGTGACATGAATTTTCTTTTCCTTGATAAGAGGATTTTATTCACTGGATGCCTGGAATATAGACAATATGCTGGATGATAATTTTTTTTTTACAGGAACAGAAAGGCGAAATTGATAAGGATATGTTGATTAAAACAGTAAGTGCAATGAAAACGTAGAATGAAATAATAACAAGTGAAAGAAGGGGAGAGAGAGAGAGAGAGAGAGAGAGAGAGAGAGAGAGAGAGAGAGAGAGAGAGAGAGAGAGAGAGAGAGAGAGAGAGAGAGGGCGAGAGAGAGAGAGAGAAAGAGAGAGAGAGAGAGAGAGACAGACAAAGAGGAAGAAAAAAAGAGAGAGAAGAGAGAGAAAGAGAGAGAGAGAGAGAGAGAGAGAGAGAGAGAGAGAGAGAGAGAGAGAGAGAGAGAGAGAGAGAGAGAGAGAGAGAGCGAGAGAGAGAGAGAGAGCGAGAGAGAGAGCGAGAGCGAGAGAGAGATTCATAGATACATTAGACAGATACTTGCAATATATAACATAGAGAGACAGGCACAAAATCGACAGGCAATTGTTAAAACAAAAGACAATACAAAAAAAAACAATAATCTCGCCAAATCTCGCTGAATCTCGCGGGGTTGGGTGACACTCGAGACTCAGTGATTCCCCTTACCTCTCATCCCCCCACCTACCCCCCACACTCCATATCCCTTTGTCTAACCACACACTTGACCTTAACGAGATCATCCCCCCCCCTCTTTCTCCGTTACATACACCCCCCTCCCCCTCTCCACCCATTAACCCCTCCCCCTCCACTCTCCCCCACACCTACCCCCTCCCCCATTTCCCACGTCTATTAACCTCCCTTTAGAGGCTCCCCTAAGCCCCCCCCCATTCTCTCCCTCCCCCACCCCCTCTCACCACGTCCTCCCCACACATGAGCCCTCCCCCTCCCCATCCCCCTCTCATCACGTCCTCCCCACACGTGAGCCCTCCCCCTCACCCCCTCCCTTCATGACCACAAAAATCATCTCTGATCGAATATTTGTGAATGCTGATTACGGCGAAATAAATAGAAAAAAGACCAACAAAGCGGAGAGAGAGGGAGGGATGGGAGGGAGGGGGGGTGAGAGGGAGAGAGGGAGGGATGGAGGGAGGGAGAGGGGGACAGAGGGAGAGAGGGTGGTAGGGAGGGAGTCAGAGGGGGAGAGAGGGAGAGAGAGAGGGGAAGAGAGGGAGAGAGGTAGGGAGGGAAGGGAAGGGAGGGCAATTAATATATATTCTCTTTCTCTCTAACTTTCTCTTTATCCTCTTTATTTATGATTTTACGTATACATATTATATTTCTGGTTTCGCATTGGTGATTTTATTACCAAGTATTGTCGCCATCTGTCTAATTCCTGTCTGCATGTAATCTATATCTTTTCCATTATTATCTTAACTCGACCGTCAGACTGATAATCATGTAGCAACCTGTTTATTATTTTTTATTTGATTTACGAAAATATATTAACTCTTTCCATAATTTTTATGTGATTTTTCGAAAACAGATTAAACCTTTCCATCAACACAGCTAAAATTCGACTCTAACGTTTTGCATGGATGGTAAACAAAACGAACTACACCTGCAAATTCTCATAGGTAAAGGGACGCCGTTTTAATCCTTTGCACTTCTTGCAATCTCATCCCCAGCTCGCCACTGATAATAACAACAATAACAAAAATAACAAGAGCAACTGCAATAATTATAGTC
>NC_091550.1:44099572-44102072 GCF_042767895.1 Penaeus vannamei
GCCCAAACATCTACTTCGCTCTCACTTACCCTCCTCCCTACCTTCCCTCACTCTTCCCCTTCACCACTCCCTACCTTCCCCCTCACCCTTCCCCTTCCCCGCTCCCTACCTTCCCCTCACCCTTCCCCCTCCCCACTCCCTACCTTCCCCTCACTCTTCCGCCTCCTCACTCCCTGCCTTCCCCTCACCTCTCTCCTCTCTTTCGCCGCCTCCTTCTCCTTCCTCTCCCCCCCTCCGTCCCCCCTCCCTTTCCCTTCTAATTCTTAAACCTGGCTCAACATTGTAAACACACGAGTATCTTAAGGGCAACAAGGATTTCAGCTGCGAGAGACATGGGCCAGGAAGGGGAGGAGGGAAGTGAAAAGGAAGAGGGAGGAAGAGGGAAGTGAAGAAGAAGAGGGAGGAGGAGGTAGGAAGAGGAAGAGGGAAGTGAAGAGGAAGAGGGAGGAGGAGGTAAGAAGAGGAAGAGGAAGAGGGAAGTGAAGAGGAAGAGGGAGGAGGAGGTAAGAAGAGGAAGAGGAAGAGGAGGAGGTAGGAAGAGGGAAGTGAAGAGGAAGACAGAGGAAGAGGGAGAGAGAGAGGAAACTGAAGAAAGAGGGAGAGGGAACTAGCGAGGGGAGATGAGTGCGTGGAGAGTATCAGGAAAGAGAGAGGGACAAGAGGCAGAAGGAAAGAAACTCTCATGTTCTTTCTTTCTCCTTCTCACATTCTCTCATATTCTATTTGTTCCTCGGCCTTATTCCCTCTCTTCTCATTTCACCTTCCATCCCTCTTTTAGTTCTTCCTTAACCCCCCCCCCCTCTCTCCGACTTCCTTTCCCCATCTTTCTTTTCTTCATTATTCTCTCTCATTCTTCCCTATTCCCTCCTTCCCCCATCCCTCCATCCTTCCTCTTCTCTATCTTCCTCCTTCCTTTTCTCTCCCTTCCTCCAATCCCTCCTTTCCCTCCTTCCATTTTCTCTCTCTCCTCCCATCCAAACCATCCCTCATCATCCCCCTCCTCCCACCACCCCCAAATCCGCCCTCCCACCAGACTCCAATAAACCCCCCACCCCACCCCATCCCACCCCACCCCCTCCAGACGCCATCACCCCCCCCTCCGTCTTTCAATCCCGGCTGCCAACTCAAGCTGTTTCTTGGCCTCGTTTGACCCACGCTCGTCTCTTGCTTGTTACTCTAACCGCTCCTTCGACGAAGTTTATATTTTCTTCTTCTTCCTCTTCCCACTCTTCTTCGTCCTAATTTTTCCTTCTTCTCGTTCTGATTCTTCTTCGTTCTATTTTCTTTCTTGTTCTTCTTCTATTTCTTCGTTCTATTTTCTTTCTTGTTCTTCTTCTTCTTCTTCGTCCTATTTTCCTGCTTCTTCCTGTTTTTCTATTTCTGTTTCTTTGTTCTATTTTCCTTGTTCTTCGTCTTTTTCCTGTTCTTGTTCTTCTTCGTCTTATTTTCATTGTTTTTTTCTATTTCTATTTTTTCTTCTTCTTCTTCGTCCTATTTTCCTTCTTACTCTTCGTACGTCTTCTCTTTCTTTGTTTCTTGTTTTTTCTTACTCTTTTTGGTTTTCTTTTTTAGTTCTTTCTCTCTCTTCCTCCTTCTCTTTCTCTTACTCTCACCTCCATTCCTCATCTTCCTTTTTTTCCTTTCCATTCGCTTCCCTTCAGCCCAGATCTTCCTTCCTCCCACTTCCTTTCCTCTTCCTTCCTCTCTTCCTCTTTCCGTCCTCCCACTTCCTTTCCTCTTCCTCCCTCTCTTCCTCTTTCCCCTTAATGGCGGACGATCCTGAGGACCTTCGGAAAGAAAGATAATCTCTGCTTCTTTCGGACTTTTCCAACGACTTTGCTCGTTAAAGATGGCCGGCGCGACATATATATTTTATTCATTTTTCTCTCTTTCTCACTTTCTCTCTATCCTGACGTCATGAAAGTTTGGGTTGACGTCATTGGCACTCTGATGACGTCATTGGCGTTCTGATGATGTCACGGGTGATTTATAACGTCATGGAATCTGGATGACGTTTTGGTTATTGTCGATGACGTCATTGTTGTTCAGAAGGCGGCAGAGGAGACTGATGACGCAATGGGGTCTAGATGAGGTCATAGGTCATAGTACCAGATGACTAAGAAGGTGATGATGATAAAGGAAAAGACGTTGAAAGAGACGATGATAATGCACGAGAAGGAGAAAAGTTGCAATATCGATAAGAATAAGAAAAAGAAATAGAACAAGGCAACGGAGAAAGAGGTGTAGCAAGAAAGGGGAAAAAACATGGTCAGGAACAAGAAAAAAGCTAAAAAATTACCAGGAGCAAGAAGAAGCAAGAAAATAAGAAGAGATGGGGGACGAGAATAAGAAAAAGAAGACGTAGATGAAGGTTAAAAAGAAAGAGGGCAGAAGAGAAGAAGGAGAGGAGAAGGATGATGATGATGATGACGATGACGATGACGATGACGATGACGATGACGATGACGATGATGATGATGAAGATGATAATGATGATGAT
>NC_091550.1:44107072-44109572 GCF_042767895.1 Penaeus vannamei
TGAGTGAGTGAGTGAATGAGTGTGTGAGTGAGTGAGTGAGTGGTGTGGGTGTGTGTGCTAGTGTGAGTGTGTGTGTGTGTGTGCGTGTGTGTGTGTGTGTGTGTGTGTGTGTGTGTGTGTGTGTGTGTGTGTGTGTGTGTGTGTGTGTGTGTGTGTGTGTGTGTGTGTGTGTGTGAGTGAGTGAGTGAGTGAGTGAGTGAGTGAGTGAGTGAGTGTGTGTGTGTGTGAGTGAGTGAGTGAGTGAGTGAGTGTGTGTGTGTGTGTGTGTGTGTGTGTGTGTGTGTGTGTGTGTGTGTGTGAGAGAGAGAGAGAGAGCGAGTGACTGACTGACTGACTGACTGACTGACTGACTGACTGACTGACTGAGTGTGCGTGTATGTGTGTGTATTTCCCTGCCACTCTCTCTTTCGCCGTCAAGTTCTGCCAGTCTATTTCTTTCATTTTTTCCCTCTCGCTCCCCCCCCCTTTCCACCTCCCACCGTCATTCCTGTCTCTGTTCTGGCCTTTCCACCTGTTTTTCCTTCTTTTTTGTTTGTATATATCTTAGTAAATATTTGTGATTCTCTCCCTCTCTCCTGTTTCTTTATAAAATGTCTCTTTCTCTGTTTTTTCTCCTCTATTCCCTCTATTTTTGTCACTTTTTACTACTCTTCTACTTTCACCTTCGTCACCTACGTTTTATCACCTGTTTCCTTCTCCTTTTCCATATTTTATGACTTATTACTTTTTATCACCTACGTTCTTCTCCTTCTCCAGCTTCTTATCACCTCCTCCCCATTTTCCCCTCTTTTTATCACCTCTTTCTTCCCCTTCTTCTTCACCTCGTTCTCCATCGTTTTATCACCCTCTCCTCTTTCTCCGTTTCCATCCTTTTATCAGCGTCCATTTCCATCTTTTTATCCCATTCACTTCATATTTGTTCTCCGTCATTTTATCATCCCCTCCCTTTCCTCGCCTTCTCGTTCCCAATCCTTCTATCGCTTCCCCCTTTTCTCCTCCTCCTCGTTCTCCACTCCTTTATCACCCCCTCCTATTCACACCCTTCCTCCCTCTGTCCTTTCACCCCCTCCTCCCCTTTCTCCACCTCCATCCTCCCCCACCCCCTCCCTCTCTCCACCTCCATCCCTCCCCCACCCTCCCTCTCTCCACCTCCCATCCTCCCCCACCCCCTCCCTCTCTCCACCTCCATCCTCCCCCCACTCCCTCCCTCTCTCCCCCCTCACTCGCCACCATTTTATCAAGCCTCTCCACCTCCCCCCCCGCCCTCCTCCCGCCCCCTCTCAAAACCTCCATCCTCCCCCCACCTCCTCCCTCTCTCTCCTCCCCCTCACTCCCCACCATTCTACCAAGCCTCTCCACCCCCAACATCCTCCCTCCTCCTCCCCTCCTCCTCCCGCCCCGCTCAAAACCTCCCTCCTCCCGCCCACCTCAAAACCTCCTCCTCCCTCCATCCCTCCTCCCTCCTCCTCCTCCTCCTCCCCTCCTCCTCCAGCCCCCGCTTCAAAACCTCCCTCCTCCCGCCCGCCCGCCCGCCCGCCCTCGCCGCGCCAGTCCAGTTCCGAGACACGCCCATCCCCGTGCTTGTTCCGTGCCTGCGTGCCCTGGTCGAGCCCCTCCTGAGCCAGGTTAATGTCTCCGGCGTTTCTGGGTGTGGAGACCGGTTATGAGGGGTGGGGCGGGGGTGGGTGGGTGTAGTGAGGGAAAGAGAGGGGAGGGAGGAGAGAGAGAGAGAGAGAGGGAGGGAGTTAGTGAGGAAATGAGTGAGTGAGTGAGGGAGGGAGGGAGGGAGGGAGGGAGGGAGTGAGTGAGTGAGTGATTGAGTGGGTGAGTGAGAGAGAGAGAGGGAGGAAGGGAGGGAGTGAGTGAGTTAGTGAGGGGGAGGGAGGGATGGAGTAGGTGAGCGAGTGGGTGAGTGAGGGAGGGAGGGAGGGAGTGGATGAGTGAGTGAGGGAGGGAGGGAAGGAGGGAGTGGGTGGGTGAGTGAGTGAGCGAGTGAGTGAGTGAGTGAGAGAGGGAGGGAGGAAGGGAGTGAGTGTGTGAGTTAGTGAGGGAGGGAGGGAGTGGGTGAGCGAGTGGGTGAGTGAGGGAGGGAGGGGGGAGGAGGGAGGGAGTTGGTGAGTGAGGGAGAGAGGGAGGGAGTAGGTGAGGGAGGGAGGGAGGGAGAGAGTGGGTGAGTGAGTGAGTGAGTGGGTGAGTGAGAGAGGGAGGGAGTTAGTGAGTGAGGGAGGGAGGGAGGGAGTGGGTGAGCGAGTGGGTGAGTGAGTGAGTGAGTGAGTGAAGGAGGGAGAGAGGGAGGGAAGGAGGGAGTGTTTGTGGAGACTGGACAGACAGAGAGAGAGAGTGCGTGTGTGCTTGTGTGTGTGTCAGAATGTGTACATGCGTGCGCGTGTATGCGCACCCGCGCCTTCGCATCTGCATATGCATGCGCTCCTTATGCAGCTTTTACACCAGCCTGCAATCGTATTCTCCCAAAAAATACCAGTTTCGACTTGATAAAGAA
>NC_091550.1:44114572-44117072 GCF_042767895.1 Penaeus vannamei
CTCTCTCTCTCTCTCTCTCACACACACACACACTCACACTCACACTCACACTCACACTCACACTCACACTCACATTCACACTCACACTCACTCTCACTCACTCTCACTCCCACTCCTCTCACTCTCACTCCCCTCACCTTCACTCTCTCTCACTCTCTCTCACCCTCACCCTCACCCTCACTCTCTCTCTCACTCTCACTCTCTCTCTCACTCTCTCACCTCACTCTCACTCTCTCTCTCACCCTCACCCTCACCCTCACTCTCACTCTCACCTCACTCACTCTCTCTCTCACTCTCACCCTCACCCTCACTCTCTCTCACTCTCTCTCTCTCACCCTCACTTCACTCTCTCTCACCCTCACCCTCACCCTCACCCTCACTCACTCACTCACTCTCTCTCTCTCTCTCTCTCTCACCTCACCCTCACTCTCACTCTCTCTCTCACTCACTCCTCTCTCACTCTCTCTCACCCTCACCTCACCCTCACTTCTCTCTCTCTCTCTCACCCTCACCCTCACTCTCACTCTCACTCTCTCTCCCTGTCTCTCACCCTCACTCTCTCTCACTCTCTCTCACTCTCTCTCACTCTCACTCTCTCTCTCACTCTCTCTCACCCTCACTCTCTCTCACTCTCTCTCTCACTCTCACTCTCTCTCTCACTCTCTCTCACCCTCACTCTCTCTCACTCTCTCTCACTCTCTCTCACTCTCTCTCACCCTCACTCTCTCTCTCACTCTCTCTCACCCTCACTCTCATTCTCTCTTTCACTCTCTCTCTCACCCTCACCCTCACCCTCACTCTCACTCTCACTCTCTCTCTCTCATCATTCGCTACTGATGACCTTATCTCACACTCCTCTCCTTATATTTCCTCCATATCGTTTAACCTTTTCCATCGCGTGCGTGACTTTTCCAGTTTATGAAATGACCTTTCGTGACCCTAGCCTCCCCCCCCTTCCCTCCCCCTCCTCCATAAAGATGATAATAAATAATGAAAATAATAATAACGACTCTAACTTCGTGTCAGAAATAATTCGAGCCAATTGCAATCCGTCATCATTTTCTCTTCGCTTTTCTCAGGCAACGAAAAATTGTTAAACATGTAAATAAAAGAAAAAAAATGGAGAATTAAAAAAAGGAGAATAAAGGAAGAACGATCTTCTTCCCATCATCCAAAAACGAAAATGGAAAAGACGAGGAAGTAATAAAGAGAGAGAGAAAAAAAATCAGATGTTAAACATGTAAATAAAAGAAAAAAAAATGGAGAATTAAAAAAAGGAGAATAAAGGAAGAACGATCTTCTTCCCATCTTCCAAAAACGAAAATGGAAAAGACGAAGAAGTAATAAAGAGAGAGAGAAAAAAAAACAGATGAGCGTCGGAGAGGTCACTGAACGCCTGACGCTTGACCCTAGGTGTGAATTTACGGTCACGTGATGCACTGGTTTTTAAACGCTTGAAACGATTCAGGGAAATATGGAGAAAAGAAGAAGGAGAAGGAGGAAGAAGAAGAAGAGAAACTAGGGGAGGACGAAGAGGTGGGGAGGGGGAGGGGGAGGAGGAGAGGTGGAGGTGGGGGAGGAGGAGGAGGAGGTGGAGGTGGAGGTGGAGGTGGAGGTGGAGGTGGAGGTGGAGGTGGAGGTGGAGGTGGGGAAGGAGGAGGAGGACGAGGTGGAGGCGGAGGAGGAGGAGGAGGAGGAGGAGGAGGAAGGGTGAGGAGAGAGGAAGAGGAAGAAGAAGAAGAAAAGGAGGGCGAAGAGGGGAGGGGTATGAGGAATAGGAAAATAAGAGGAGGGAGAGGGAAGGAAGTATGGAAGATGGAAGAGGACGAAGACGAGGAGAAGAAGGATAAGAGCGAAAAAAGAAAAAAAAAAAAGAAAGACAAAGAAGGCAAGAAATTATCAAAAAATAAAAATGATAAATAAAAAAAAACTGTAATCAGCCGCCATGTCTTGACCTTTGAAAAATGAACCAATTTTTTTTTTTTTTTCACAGCCCTCTTGAAGGACCTTTTGATTGAAACAAATCGATGCATTTAGGCGCGATGCGGTTCAGACTGTGGTTCGGGCGGTTGGGGGGGGGGGGTGCCTGGGGTGTGTGGAGGGGGGGCGGATGGGGAGGGGGGAGATTTCTTCCTTTCTCTCTGGGTTCGTGGAGTTGTGGCTGTCTGTTTGTCGGTCTGTCTCTGTCTGTTGGTCTATCTGTCTGTCTGTATGTATGTCTATCTCTGTCTCTCTCTTTCTCTCTCTCTATCTATTGCTTTCTATCTCTCCCCATCTACCTCTCCCTCTCCCTCTCCCTCTCTAACTCTACCTCTACCTCTCCCTCTCTCCCTTTCGCTCTCTCCCTATCATACTGTCTTTCCTCTCCCTTTCCCTCGCTCCCTTTCGCTCTCTTCTCCCACTATCTTTCCCTCTCCCTCTCCCTTTTTATCTCCCCTCTCTCTCTCCCATTCCAATTCCGTCTCGTTCTCTCCCTCTCCCATTCTCTCTTCCTTTCCCT
>NC_091550.1:44124572-44129572 GCF_042767895.1 Penaeus vannamei
GAGTTTAACAGACTGATGTAATTTCTCTCCCTCTCTCTCTCTCTCTCATTTTCATTTTCATTCTCTCTCTTATATATATATATATATATATATATATATATATATATATATATATATATATATATATATGTGTGTGTGTGTGTGTGTGTGTGTGTGTGTGTGTGTGTGTGTGTGTGTGTGTGTGTGTGTGTCTGTGTGTGTGAGAGAGAGAGAGACAGAGAGAGAGACAGAGAGACAGAGAGAGAGACAGAGAGACAGAGAGAGACGTGTACGTAAAAACACATCGCTACAGACACACACGTACCCGAAACAGAGCGAAAGCCAGCGATCGGCGTGCAGGGCGCCCGAACCCGCCCGACCGGCAGCCCGAAAGAGGGGCCGACGGCGCAGAACGGGTCCCTGAAATGAATACGGGCCCGAGAGATGGGTGTAAGTGGGACTTCACAGTGACTTCATCTTCCAATAAGTGTCGGGTTTCCCATGGGGGCTTTCGCCTCGCACTAAATCATGATTTGTTGAAATACACTGTACCCTTAGCATCACCATACCTGCTTCTGGTGTTGATGGTGGTGGTATGGTGCGTTGTGACGGGTATTTTCATCATCATCATCATGAGTCGATGAAATAGCGGCATTTCTCTTGTTTTCATTCTTAACGATAATCATCATTATTAATTATGCTAAAAGTGATCATCATCAACAGTAATATTGATGTTTTTATATCATTTTCTGTTAGTTTCCCTTCTATTATTGTTGTTGCTATTGATAATACCATTTCTATTACGATTTTTAATTGTCATAGTTATCAGTATTACTATCATCATCCTTTGAATAATAATAAAAGCAATGATAATTATAATCACGATATTAATCAAGATAATGATTATAGTGATAATGATAATGGTACCTTTAGTAATGATGGTATTAATACTGCTGATAATAATAATAATAATAATAATAATGATAATAATGATGATATCAATAATAATGATTGTGATGATAATAATGATAATAATAATAATGATGATGATAAAGACAATGATAAAAAATAATAGTGATAATAATGGTAACAATAATTATAATACAGATAATGGTAATAGTGATATTGATAATAACATTGATAATGATAATGGCGATAATAATAATCATAATTATATCTATTAATGATAATAATGACAGTAATAACAAAAAGGATAATAATGACAATGATAACAATAATAACGATATGAATGAGAATGATGATAATAACAATGTTAATAATAATGATAATGAATGATGATAATATTGCTCTTAATGGTAACAATAATAATAATACAGATAATGATGATGCTAACAATAATGATAATAATAACAATATTAATGATAATGATGACAATAAGGATAATCATAATAACAATGATAACAATGGCAATGATGACAATGATAACAGTGATAATAATGACAGCAATAATGATAATAATACAGATGATAATGATAATAATAATAGTGATAACAATGGCAACAATAATAATAATACAGATGATGATGATGATGATGATAATAATAATAAATATGATAATGATAATAAGAATGACAATAAAGATAATGGTAATAGTGATAATAAAGGTAACAAAAATAATGATAATGATACAGATAATGCTCATAGTGTTGACAACAATGATAATAATGATGATAGTGATAATAATAACAGTAACGATAATAATAGCAACGTCAATAACAATAATAAGAATAACAACAAGGAAAACGCTAATTATCATTACTGCCATATCATAATGATAAAAATACCGATGACAATAAGGATAATCATTATTATCATCATACTTCCTTTTTCCTTTCCTTCTCCCTCTCGCCTCCGCTCTCTTTCTCCCTACTCCTTCTCCCTTTTCCACGCCCTTTCCCTTTCTCGCTTATCCACTCTATCCTAATCATCTGAAGATTCCCCCCCTCCTTCTACGACCCCCCCCCCTTTCCCTCCTACCTCCCGCACCCCCACCACCACCACCTCTTTCGCTCGTTTATTCCCTTCCCTCTTTCCCCCTTTTCTCTCTGAGCCTCCTCTCCCTTCCCCCTCCCTTTAAGCACCCTTTCCTTCCCTTTCTCCCTCTTCCCTCTTTTTTCTTCCTCCTTTCTTCTCCCCCTTCCTTTCTCCTTCCCCTCCTTCCCTCCTTTACCTACCGGTGTAACTGCGACATTGTAATGAGGAAGAATGGTAAAAATGATAAAAACAATGGTGATAATGATTATGATAAACTGTTACCATTATTTATGTCATAATAATGATGATAATAAGAATAATGATGATGAAAATAATAATATGATAATGGGGATGAAAATAATAATTATGATGATGATGATGACAATAATAACAGTAATAAGAATAATAATGATAATAATAATAATGACACCGCGCGTGATCTTTGATATCAATACTACCAATCAATCAATTTATTTGACATCAAAGACTTCACCTCCGCGGCGGGAACGAACGAGGGAAGGAACGAACACAAGAAAATTATAATACGGATTGTTATCTATATCAATGGTATCTTTACCGATGTTATTACTATTGTCATTATCATTATTATTAGTAGTAGCACATCATTATTATCATCATTGCCATTGTTACTTTTACGATTGTTATTGTTATTATCATTATAAGTATTAGGCCTTTTTTCCACGTGTAGTACTACACTAGAAAGTGTCGTTTTTTTTATTTTTTTATTTGCGACATTCTCCGGGCCGATCGCGACAGCAACGTTGCCGATGCTTCTACGCTGTTGCCACAGGTGCGGCTCCACCCCCATTCCTAAGAATTGCACTCGAGTTGACGAATCTGATTTTGTTTTTGAATTGTATCAATTAACAAATCACTGGTTTACTGATGTAACATTAGGAAATAACAATAAATACAAGTTGTTAGTTATCAACATCTTCTAATTACAAATCAAGCGACGGAAAACTATCGAAATCAGTTGAAAATGCGCGGGCCCTAAGCGCCTCCCATCATACTTCTTTATTCGTCCATCCACATTGGTTTCGAAGGTCACACTTCTTTAAATATTTTGAAAATGACACTATTTATTTATTGAAATCACCTACATTCAAAAGGGTATATAAGTTTACATGTGCATATTCAATTATACATACATAATAAATAAAATGATAATGTAAAACCCAATATAAATATTCCATAATATTCTTTTAACCATTCGAACACATTCTGTAAATAAAACATGAGATACTTCCCCGTATATTATTCGTCATGGAACACTTTTGGAGGCCTGAATATTGCCCAAGATTAGAGCATAAATGATATAAGAAAAACAGTAACTAGCCTTACATGATATATCGCATGAAATGTACACATACGAAAGATAAACCTGAACCTCGCTCTTCTTAGCCGTGGTCCTCTTAATACGAAAGCATATAAAGCTTAAACTCTAAATTGCACTATATGGTAGTAGTGTATATTTCTAATATTATATTTCTGCATATATAAGTATATATATACATATACATACATAAATGCATATATATATATATATATATATATATATATATATATATATATATATATATATACATATGCATGTGTGTATACATATGTATTTAATTATATATATATGTGTGTGTGTGTGTACTGTATATATAAGTATGTATGTACACATTTCTGTATATATATAATATATATACATATATGCACACATACACGCGCGCGCGCGTAAATAATTTTAAACTAGTACTTAGTGCAATAATATCCTCATTAACATCATCAAAGTTACTAATATTGCACCATACAGAGCAGAATCAACGTTGAGCTTCCCATTTTCTTCCAGTTTTAAAACGGGCAGAGGTGCTCCGCGCGCTCATCAGCCATGTGCAGTTGCTCATATATAACTGGAGTCATAGGAAACTGTAGTACTACACCTCTTGGCGCCGGAAAAAGGGCCTACTATTAGCATCATTATTGTTAAACTGCTAATACTACTATCAATACTACTAATAATAATACTTTTCTGTCATTATTACTAACATTGTAACCATTATTGTCATTCTTATCATTATCAATGATATCACTTTCGAGCTTGCGTTAAAGTTCTGAATCTTTGAATCTTTAACCAAAGGTCTGAGATCATTGTGCGAATAACGAGCCTGTTTTGAAGTCCCGAACCTTTGAATCTTTATCAGATGCCAATTGTAAACAAACACAAAATAAGAAATGGAGGACGGTGAGGGCAACAATAACGGTAAGGATAATATTAAGGATTTTGTTAGGTACGAGGTTAGTAATAGCATTTGCAATGAGAAGAATACTGATAAGGAAGAGGATGGCAAACATGACTAATTGAAAACACTGAATAGAGGAATTCCATGCCTTCTGAATAAGACGCCTCGACCCTGCTGGTGTTCAATGAAGCTTTACCAGTGGAATTGATGTCATTGAAGTTATCGCCCTTGGCTTGATTTTTTTTTTTTTTTTTCTAAAACGAAAATTTTAACGGTAATTGTTTACGAAGTCCACATTACTCCAGCCACCAACCTTGGGGCACTTCTGGCCTAATATATTTTTGGAATATGGTAGCAGCATCCCTGTCTGCAATTTCTTTTTTTTTCTGTCAAATTTCAAGTGATTTCAAGTTTAAGCTCTGCACACACAGGCGTGCCAACCTTCCTATGTAGCTCATTTAAACACATGTGCGACCCTTCGTCAAATAGGTTAAATACCAAATACTTCTTGCATTGTATTTTTTAGCTTCGTTCGGTCAGTTCAGAAGCATCTAAAAGGTATTTTATAATGAAACATGTGAAAATGTTAAAAGATATTACATAGAGGTTTAACGTTTATTTCAGGCTCCAAACAGACCATAAGATCTAATAAAATTGACACCGAAGGCAGTAATGATAAATGGTGAATAAATAACCGTTTGAATGCTTTGACATGACTTAATTGTAAACTCGAAGGAAACTGTTTATGATTATTTTTTAAACAGGAAACAACAA
>NC_091550.1:44139572-44177072 GCF_042767895.1 Penaeus vannamei
TTATTCGTAAGTTTAAGGGTGGGTATTTCCTGTTTCTGGCATTTTGTTCTTTTATTCTTTTATCTTATTTTCGTTTTTTTTTTCACTTTTTCGTTTATTCGTAAGTTCTGGTATTTTGTTCTTTTATTCTTTTATTTTATTTTAGTTTAGTTTTTTTTATTCTTTTATTTCATTTTAGTTCTTTTTATTGTTTTATTTTGTTCGTTTATTCGTAAGTTCTGGTATTTTGTTTTTTTATTCTTTTTATTTTTTTTTATTTTTGTTATTTTTTGTTCTTTAATTTTGTTCGTTTATTCGTAAGTTCTGGTATTTTGTTTTTTTATTCTTTTAGTCTTTATTTTATTGTAGTTCTTTTTATTTTTTATTTTGTTCGCTTATTCGTAAGTTTTGGTATTTTGTTTTTTTGCAGTCATTGCTTTCTTGTTCGTTTGTCATTCATTGATTATTCTTCTCTCTCTAGAGATTTCCTCATTTATCTCTTCCTCTCTTTCTTTTTTCTACTTTCGTTTTCCCGTTAATGGCTTTTTTTCTCTTCCCTTTTTGTGGTTTCTTCCTGTTTCTACTTTGCTTTTCGTTAGAGCTGCATATTCCCCTCCCTATCAAATCTTGTTTTTTTCTGTTTCCCTTTTCCCCCTTAAAACAGTCTCTCATTCTTTCTCTCTCTCTTTTTCTCTCTTTCTCTCTCTCTCTCTTTCTTTCTTTCTGTTTCTCTGTCTCTCTCTCTCTCTCTTTCTTTCTTTCTTTCTTTTTTTCTTTCTTTCTTTATTTCTTTCTCTCTCTCTCTCTCTCTCTCTCTCTCTCTCTCTCTCTCTCTCTCTCTCTCTCTCTCTCTCTCTCTCTCTCTCTCTCTCTCTCTCTCTCTCTCTCTCTCTCTCTCTCTCTCTTTGGTACCCCGTGTATCTCCTTGGTACTCTCTCTGGTTCTCTCCCTCTTTCATTAACCCTTTGATCTCTTTTTCCTTCTTTTCTTTTCCTTGTCTCCCTAATTCTGACTCCCTCTGTTTCGCTCATGTACTTATCATATTTTTTTATTATCTTTTTGCCTTCTCTTTTCTAATCTTCCGAAATATCGCCTTAACTCCTGGACTAGTCACGGCTCTCTCTCTCTCTCTCTCTCTCTCTCTCTCTCTCTCTCTCTCTCTCTCTCTCTCTCTCTCTCTCTCTCTCTCTCTCTCTCTCTCTCTCTCTCTCTCTCTCTCTCTCTCTCTCTCTCTCTCTCTCTCTCTCTCTCTCTCTCTCTCTCTCTCTCTCTCTCTCCCTCTCCCTCTCCCTCTCTCTCTCTCTCTCTCTCTCTCTCCCTCCCTCCCTCCCTCCCTCCTCCCTCCCTCCCTCCCTCCCTCCCTCTCTCTCTCTCTCTCTCTCTCTCTCTCTCTCTCTCTCTCTCTCTCTCTCTCTCTCTCTCTCTCTCTCTCTCTCTCTCTTTTGCATTTCCCTCTTTCTCTCTATGTTTCTCTGTGATTCTCCAAAAAAATCTAAACGCATTTTGTTTCTGTTTCTGTCCCGGTTCTCCCTTTCCTGACCTGAGGCAGTTCTTTCTTCCTTTAACTGCTTTTTCATCCTTTTTTTTTTTTAGGTTTCTCCCCTTCTCCTCTTCGTCTTGCGCCAGATCTCTGTTCCTTTTTCTTTAATGGCTCTTTTTCGGTTTCCCCTTTCCTTATTGGCACTTTCTTTCTCTCGTTCTCCTAATGACCTTTTCTAAATCCCTCTATCCTTCCTTGATATTTGCTTTTTCTCCCTTTCTCTCCCTGCCGCTTTTTGTTATACCTTTTCTCTCCCTGTCGCTTACCAGATCTCCCTTTCTTTCCCTAAAACTATCTCGACCTTCTTGGCTCTTCCTTACACCTCCTGAGTCTGTCTCTTTCTGCCCCCCTTCCTCCCCCTTGAGGTTTCAAGATGATTATTGGATCTCTCGGTCGCTCTCTAACGTTTCTTAGTTCTTTCTTAACCTTTTATCTCTTTCTTGTACTCGCTTTTGTTTCCTGTGTCCTCCTATCGCTTTTCGATACCTGAAGAATCTCTCTGGCGCTACCTTTTTCGTCCTCCCTGACTTTGACCCTTTAATCTCCTCGTCTTTCCCTCTTGTGTCTTTTATTCTTTCTTTCTTTTCCCCTGTCACCGGCTCCCCCTGACTCTCCCTGGTACTTTTGCTTCCATTTTTATGTCTCCCCTTCCGACCTGTCAAGACATCCCTCAAACGACCGGACCTGTCATGGCTGTCTGTGTTTCTCTGTGATTCTCTTGAATCCCTCCGCACCGCCTTTTATTTCTCGTTCTCTCCCTGTCTCCCCTTTCCTAATGTGTGGCAGTTCCTTCCTCTTCCTTTAATTACTTAGTCCCGTCTCTTCATGACCCTCTCTCGGTTTCCAGTTTTTCTCTTTGGCGCTTTCTGTCGCTCTTGGTCCTTCACTGACCTTTTCTGAACCTGTCTGTCCTTAGCGCTTCTATGTTATGCTAGGTTCTTTATGCTTTCCTTAAATTACCAAGTCATCGTTCACCCTGACCAGCCATGGTTCTCCACGTCTTTCTATTGCTCTAGATCACACTTCGCCGCATTTTGTTTCTCATTCTATCTGTACCCAAACGCTCCTCAAATCCTGTTTGTAATCATCGCCGTCTCTTTTTACCTTTCGGGTCCCTCCCAACTCCCCTTTCTCCAACTCTTCCCTTTGCATCAATCTGACATTTACTGCAATTCTCGGGTTAAGCTGGATTGACGCTGGTCTTGCTGTGGCTCTCATTCAGCCTCTACGGCTCCCCTTAGCACGTGCGCCGCCTAGATGATGCGGCTTACTTTAACCCAGGTCACGACTTTGTTAGTGCACAGCCTCTAAATCAGCGTGAGAGGCGAACGGCATTCTACAACGGCAGTCTTTCACGTTGTGCAATCTCTGCCGTGTTGTGCAATCTCTTGTTTTGGCAGCTGGTGTGAGCCACAGCCGTGGTAGACTCCGCGCCACGTGGTCCGCCGTGCACCCGCGGAGCCGCAGTAGAATGGTTGAGTTTACAGGGTCTGCGGATAGCTTTGTGCTTCGTTGAACATCCCCCTTTGACACTTTTCGTTTGGAAAGATCAATGTAACCTTTCTGTTCCTCTCTCCCTCCCTCTCTCGCTGTGCACGCGAGAGTATTAGTATTAATGGCTTGTACTCCTGGATCGCCCTCGCTTCGCCTCCGAAATTATCCTTCTTCCTTTTGATTTTTCTCTTTCACCGGGAAATTAATCCGTGAGAAATTCGATTTTCCGATTCATCACCGTGAAATTCAAGCTTTCATCGGCGCCCTAATCAGCCCGGCGAACCCAGCCCGAAAGCCTCAAACCCAAAGCCATTTCACCGTCCGACTAACCCGGGCGGCGGGGGCGGGGAGGAGGGGAGGGGGAGGGAGTCGTCTCCCGTCCCTCCGCTCCCTTCTCTCCCTCCTTTCTCTCCTCTCCCTTCCCCCTCTCCTTCGCCGTGAAGATAACCCGGTTAGAGTGACAATAACCCAGCGCGCATGCAAAGCCCGCGGGAATCCAAGACTTCGTGAAGCGTTAACATGATTTAGCCTCCATTTCAACAATTGCTTGGGAATCGAAGAGCTGACGTCACAGCGTTGTAGTGTGACATCACGCCGCCAAAGGTTTAAGGTCAGGCTGTCGGCTTGAACTTTTTTTTATCATACTTTATTCCTATGACGTCAGTGGCTGAATCGCTGCGGGACCTGATAATGATATTACGCCTCGTATGATGTAAAAGGTTAGACACATAGAAGGGAAGGGAGGAAGAGAGGGCGAAAGGGGAAGGGAGGAAGAGAGGGCGAAAGGGGAAGGGAGGAAGAGAGGGCGAAAGGGGAAGGAGAATGGGGAGGAAGAGAGAGGCAGAGGGAAAAGGGAGGTGGCAGAGCAAAGGAGGAGAAAGGGGTAGATGTAACAGTGGATGAGAGAAAGAAAAAAATTATTGTTATTGTTATTAACGTTGTTATAGTCCTTATTGTTAATCACAATGATGATAACTAATATTAGTGATAATATCATCATCGTACTATCATGTAATCACTATCATTATCATCGTTTTTTTGTTATTATCATTATTACTGCAGTTCTTAGCCAATCATTAGCATTAAGATCATTATCATTACGTATATCTTCGTCATTATCCTTATCAGTACCATTATTATTGTTATTTTTATTATTATTATTATTACTGTCGTTGTTATTGTTATTGTTGTTATAATAACAACTACCACTACTATTACCATCACTATTATCATTCATTATTATTACTACTACTACTATTATTATTATTATTATTATTATTATTATTATTATTATCATTATCATCATTATTATTAAATTATTATTGGCATTGCTGTTGTTGCTACTATTACTATTATTACTATTATCATTATCATTACTATCATTATCATTACTATAATTATTGATGTTGTTGTTGTTACATCTATTACTATTGTCACTACTATTATCATAATTATCATTATTATTATTAGTAATAGTAGTAGTAGTAGTAGTAGTGTCATAATCGTTATCAATATAATAATAATAATAATAATAATTATTATTATTATTATTATTATTATTATTATTATTATTGTTATTATTATCATTATTATCATTATCATTATCATTATCATTGCTGCTGCTGTTACTATTACTATTATTATCAATACTAGTAATAGTAGTGGTAGTATCATAAAATATATTATTAGTATTATTATCATCAGGATTATTATTACTAATGTTATTATTATTATTGCTAGTAGTAGTAGTAGTAGTAGCAGCAGCAGTAGTAGTAGTAGTAGTGTTACTATTATCATTATTAATATTATCATCGTCATTATCACTATTATTACTATTATAAATTTTATCATTACTATTATCATCATTATCATTATTATCGTCGTTTTTATTAATTATTATTGTCATTACATTATCATGAGTTTCGTTGTTATTATCATTATCATCATCATTAATATTATTATGTTAATTATAATTATTAATGATCATGATATTATTATTGAAATTCCCTCCTCTCTTCCTCTTTCTCCCTCCTCTCTCTCTTTATCTTTCCCTCTCATCTTCCCTATCCCGCTCTGACTTCCTCTCTCTTCCTCTCACTCCCAAATCTTCCTAAAGTTCACTGCCTACCCCCCCCCCCCCACTCCCCGCACCCCAGCCCCTCTCACTTCCCTCTTCTCCCTCCCTCCCACTTTCCTCTTCTCCCCCCCCCCTCCCACTTCCCTCTTCTCCCTCAGCCTCCCTCACCTCCTTCGCTCCCTTATCCCCTTCTATTCCTCCTCCATCCTCTCTTTATGTGTCCTTCCTCCCCCTCCCCCCCTTACCCATCCCTCTTTCCTCTTTAAGTTCCCTCCCTTACCCCTTCCCCTTCCTCTTTAAACCTCCTTCCCCTCCCTCCCCTCCCTTCCTCTTTAACCCCCCCCCCCCTCCACTCTTTCTCTCTCGCTCTCTCTTTCTTCTTTAAGTCCCCTTTATTCTCCCCCTTCCTTTCTCTTCCTTCTCCTCCTACCTCTCCTCTTAATTTTCCTCAATGAAGAATCGCTTGAAGTGTAAATGCACTTTAATTGACGGTTCAACTGGATTTGCCTCGAATGATAATGATAATAATTATGGTGATAATGATAATGATAACAATAACAACGATAGTAATAATAATAAAATGGTGACAGTAAGAAAAATAAGAAGAATAAGAATATTGATGATAATGATGATAGTGATAACAATAAAAATTATAGTAATACCAATAAAATGATGATAATAAAAATAAGAAGAATAAGAATACTGATGATAATAATAATAATAAGGATGATAATGATAATAATGATAACAAAAATGGTAATGTCAACAATGATCATAATAATAATGATGATACTCAAATAGAATGATAAAATTACATTATAATAGTTTCGTAATGTGCACTCGTGTGCGTGCGTGTCCGTGCATGTGTGATTGTGTGTGTGTTTCTTTATATTCTATGTTGCCAGTTACCAAATTGTTTATGAAAATGAAGGGATTTCAACTCCAGTCACATAGAACTGAATTTCAGGCGAATAGAAGCAGGTTTATGATGTAGATTATTTTTTATTGTTAATATTATTATCATTGTGATTATGACTATTATTTATCATTAATATTTTTATAATTATTATTAGCACTATTATTGTTTTACAATTGTTATTATCATTATCATTTTTATCTTCATCATTTTGTATTTTTACCATGATTACCATCAGTATTATAATTATAATCATTATCATTTTCAGTGTTATCATTATTGCTGTTATCCCTCCCATCGTGTGCGTGCGAAGGGAAGGCGAGGAAGGAAATTAGGGGAGAACGCCAAAGTACGAGGCGCTCCCATGGACGTCCGTTTCGGAATACTAATGGTATTTCTCTCTCTTTCTCTCTGTCTCACTCTCTCTCTCTCTCTCTTTCTCTCTCTTTCTCTCTTTCCCTCTTTCTATCTTCCTTTCCCTATCTCTCTCTCTCTCTCTCTCTTTCTCTTTCTCTCTCTTTCTCTTTCTCTCTCTGTCTCTCTTTCTCTCTTTCTCTCTTTCTGTCTCTCTCTCTCTCTCTCTCTCTCTCTCTCTCTCTCTCTCTCTCTCTCTCTCTCTCTCTCTCTCTCTCTCTCTCTCTCTCTCTCTCTCTATCTATCTATCTCTCTCTCTCCCTTAAGCAAATAAAGGAAAGAGAAAGATGGCGAGGAGGACGAGGAAGAGCTGGAAGAAGAGAAGGAAGTCAAAGGCGTCGTCAAGAGGTGGGGGAGGGGGTAGGGGTGAGGGTGGAGTGTTGTCTCCCCCTCCTCCTCCTCCTCCCCCCCGCCCCCCTCCCGCGTGTTCTACTACGACCCACTCACACGCCCACACACCTGTTTGCGCGCCCATTCCCTGGCCTGAGTGTTTGTGATCCGTTGGCCTTTTATTTGTCTTTCGTCTTTATGTTTTTTGTTTTTCTGTCTGTTGTGGGTGTCTTTTTATTGTGGGTATCTGTCTGTTTATCTTGTGTTTACTTCTTCTGCCAGGTTTTGCCTCTCATTTACTGTGTGTGATCTGCCTCTTCTATGGTCTTTTTAACAAGTAGAATAATGCCTTTTAATTTGAATTTGTATATATCCTTGTTGTTGCCTCATCTAAAGTTCATTTAATCTATTTGATAATTGCGATTCTTTTTAATTTATATCGAATTCATTTAAATTCGAAATTATGTAAACGTCCGAGTTCATTGTCATCAAGCACTGACATTTATGAATATAAGTAAGTATATGTGCTTGCAAATCACTCTTATAATACTTATAATACTTATAATAACTTTCACGCCCCGCCCACGCCCGTCCCCTTCCCTGCTTTTAGAGTCTGTATGTTCACCGGAAACTCCTACGCCGTGCCTATACTTACGAAACATTTAGCAACAGGACAAAAAGGACAAAAACGTTCGGTGTTTTTCCCCTTCGGATTCGGCGGCGCGCAAAATCGGTCTACTCTGCGCTCGAAAGCAGAATTCTTTGACGTTCTGCGCGATGTTTTATGCAGAATTCTTTGACGTTCTGCGCGATGTTTTATGCAGAATTCTTTGACGTTCTGCGCGATGTCTTATGCAGAATCCTTTGACGTTCTGCGCGATGTTTTATGCAGAATCCTTTGACGTTCTGCGCGATGTTTTATGCAGAATCCTTTGACGTTCTGCGCGATGTTTTATGCAGAATTCTTTGACGTTCTGCGCGATGTCTTATGCAGAATTCTTTGACGTTCTGCGCGATGTCTTATGCAGAATTCTTTGACGTTCTGCGCGATGTCTTATGCAGAATCCTTTGACGTTCTGCGCGATGTTTTATGCAGAATCCTTTGACGTTCTGCGCGATGTTTTATGCAGAATCCTTTGACGTTCTGCGCGATGTCTTATGCAGAATTCTTTGACGTTCTGCGCGATGTCTTATGCAGAATTCTTTGACGTTCTGCGCGATGTCTTATGCAGAATTCTTTGACGTTCTGCGCGATGTCTTATGCAGAATTCTTTGACGTTCTGCGCGATGTCTTATGCAGAATTCTTTGACGTTCTGCGCGATGTTTTATGCAGAATTCTTTGACGTTCTGCGCGATGTCTTATGCAGAATTCTTTGACGTTCTGCGCGATGTCTTATGCAGAATTCTTTGACGTTCTGCGCGATGTCTTATGCAGAATTCTTTGACGTTCTGCGCGATGTCTTATGCAGAATTCTTTGACGTTCTGCGCGATGTTTTATGCAGAATCCTTTGACGTTCTGCGCGATGTTTTATGCAGAATCCTTTGACGTTCTGCGCGATGTTTTATGCAGAATCCTTTGACGTTCTGCGCGATGTCTTATGCAGAATTCTTTGACGTTCTGCGCGATGTCTTATGCAGAATTCTTTGACGTTCTGCGCGATGTCTTATGCAGAATTCTTTGACGTTCTGCGCGATGTCTTATGCAGAATTCTTTGACGTTCTGCGCGATGTTTTATGCAGAATCCTTTGACGTTCTGCGCGATGTTTTATGCAGAATCCTTTGACGTTCTGCGCGATGTTTTATGCAGAATCCTTTGACGTTCTGCGCGATGTTTTATGCAGAATCCTTTGACGTTCTGCGCGATGTTTTATGCAGAATCCTTTGACGTTCTGCGTGATGTCTTATGCAGAATTCTTTGACGTTCTGCGCGATGTTTTATGCAGAATCCTTTGACGTTCTGCGCGATGTTTTATGCAGAATCCTTTGACGTTCTGCGCGATGTTTTATGCAGAATCCTTTGACGTTCTGCGCGATGTTTTATGCAGAATCCTTTGACGTTCTGCGCGATGTCTTATGCAGAATCCTTTGACGTTCTGCGCGATGTCTTATGCAGAATTCTTTGACGTTCTGCGCGATGTCTTATGCAGAATCCTTTGACGTTCTGCGCGATGTCTTATGCAGAATCCTTTGACGTTCTGCGCGATGTCTTATGCAGAATCCTTTGACGTTCTGCGCGATGTTTTATGCAGAATTCTTTGACGTTCTGCGCGATGTTTTATGCAGAATCCTTTGACGTTCTGCGCGATGTCTTATGCAGAATTCTTTGACGTTCTGCGCGATGTTTTATGCAGAATCCTTTGACGTTCTGCGCGATGTTTTATGCAGAATCCTTTGACGTTCTGCGCGATGTTTTATGCAGAATCCTTTGACGTTCTGCGCGATGTTTTATGCAGAATCCTTTGACGTTCTGCGCGATGTTTTATGCAGAATCCTTTGACGTTCTGCGCGATGTTTTATGCAGAATCCTTTGACGTTCTGCGCGATGTTTTATGCAGAATCCTTTGACGTTCTGCGCGATGTTTTATGCAGAATCCTTTGACGTTCTGCGCGATGTTTTATGCAGAATCCTTTGACGTTCTGCGCGATGTTTTATGCAGAATCCTTTGACGTTCTGCGCGATGTCTTATGCAGAATCCTTTGACGTTCTGCGCGATGTTTTATGCAGAATCCTTTGACGTTCTGCGCGATGTCTTATGCAGAATCCTTTGACGTTCTGCGCGATGTTTTATGCAGAATCCTTTGACGTTCTGCGCGATGTCTTATGCAGAATTCTTTGACGTTCTGCGCGATGTTTTATGCAGAATCCTTTGACGTTCTGCGCGATGTTTTATGCAGAATCCTTTGACGTTCTGCGCGATGTTTTATGCAGAATTCTTTGACGATCTGCGCGATGTTTTATGCAGAATCCTTTGACGTTCTGCGCGATGTTTTATGCAGAATTCTTTGACGTTCTGCGCGATGTCTTATGCAGAATTCTTTGACGTTCTGCGCGATGTTTTATGCAGAATCCTTTGACGTTCTGCGCGATGTCTTATGCAGAATCCTTTGACGTTCTGCGCGATGTTTTATGCAGAATCCTTTGACGTTCTGCGCGATGTTTTATGCAGAATCCTTTGACGTTCTGCGCGATGTCTTATGCAGAATCCTTTGACGTTCTGCGCGATGTCTTATGCAGAATTCTTTGACGTTCTGCGCGATGTTTTATGCAGAATCCTTTGACGTTCTGCGCGATGTTTTATGCAGAATTCTTTGACGTTCTGCGCGATGTTTTATGCAGAATTCTTTGACGTTCTGCGCGATGTTTTATGCAGAATCCTTTGACGTTCTGCGCGATGTTTTATGCAGAATTCTTTGACGTTCTGCGCGATGTTTTATGCAGAATCCTTTGACGTTCTGCGCGATGTTTTATGCAGAATTCTTTGACGTTCTGCGCGATGTTTTATGCAGAATTCTTTGACGTTCTGCGCGATGTTTTATGCAGAATCCTTTGACGTTCTGCGCGATGTTTTATGCAGAATCCTTTGACGTTCTGCGCGATGTTTTATGCAGAATCCTTTGACGTTCTGCGCGATGTTTTATGCAGAATCCTTTGACGTTCTGCGCGATGTTTTATGCAGAATCCTTTGACGTTCTGCGCGATGTCTTATGCAGAATTCTTTGACGTTCTGCGCGATGTTTTATGCAGAATCCTTTGACGTTCTGCGCGATGTTTTATGCAGAATTCTTTGACGTTCTGCGCGATGTCTTATGCAGAATTCTTTGACGTTCTGCGCGATGTTTTATGCAGAATCCTTTGACGTTCTGCGCGATGTTTTATGCAGAATTCTTTGACGTTCTGCGCGATGTTTTATGCAGAATCCTTTGACGTTCTGCGCGATGTCTTATGCAGAATTCTTTGACGTTCTGCGCGATGTCTTATGCAGAATTCTTTGACGTTCTGCGCGATGTTTTATGCAGAATTCTTTGACGTTCTGCGCGATGTTTTATGCAGAATCCTTTGACGTTCTGCGCGATGTTTTATGCAGAATTCTTTGACGTTCTGCGCGATGTCTTATGCAGAATTCTTTGACGTTCTGCGCGATGTTTTATGCAGAATCCTTTGACGTTCTGCGCGATGTCTTATGCAGAATTCTTTGACGTTCTGCGCGATGTCTTATGCAGAATTCTTTGACGTTCTGCGCGATGTTTTATGCAGAATTCTTTGACGTTCTGCGCGATGTTTTATGCAGAATTCTTTGACGTTCTGCGCGATGTCTTATGCAGAATTCTTTGACGTTCTGCGCGATGTCTTATGCAGAATTCTTTGACGTTCTGCGCGATGTTTTATGCAGAATTCTTTGACGTTCTGCGCGATGTTTTATGCAGAATTCTTTGACGTTCTGCGCGATGTCTTATGCAGAATTCTTTGACGTTCTGCGCGATGTCTTATGCAGAATTCTTTGACGTTCTGCGCGATGTCTTATGCAGAATCCTTTGACGTTCTGCGCGATGTTTTATGCAGAATTCTTTGACGTTCTGCGCGATGTTTTATGCAGAATTCTTTGACGTTCTGCGCGATGTCTTATGCAGAATTCTTTGACGTTCTGCGCGATGTCTTATGCAGAATTCTTTGACGTTCTGCGCGATGTCTTATGCAGAATTCTTTGACGTTCTGCGCGATGTCTTATGCAGAATTCTTTGACGTTCTGCGCGATGTCTTATGCAGAATTCTTTGACGTTCTGCGCGATGTCTTATGCAGAATTCTTTGACGTTCTGCGCGATGTTTTATGCAGAATTCTTTGACGTTCTGCGCGATGTCTTATGCAGAATTCTTTGACGTTCTGCGCGATGTCTTATGCAGAATTCTTTGACGTTCTGCGCGATGTCTTATGCAGAATTCTTTGACGTTCTGCGCGATGTCTTATGCAGAATTCTTTGACGTTCTGCGCGATGTCTTATGCAGAATTCTTTGACGTTCTGCGCGATGTCTTATGCAGAATTCTTTGACGTTCTGCGCGATGTCTTATGCAGAATTCTTTGACGTTCTGCGCGATGTCTTATGCAGAATTCTTTGACGTTCTGCGCGATGTCTTATGCAGAATTCTTTGACGTTCTGCGCGATGTCTTATGCAGAATTCTTTGACGTTCTGCGCGATGTTTTATGCAGAATTCTTTGACGTTCTGCGCGATGTCTTATGCAGAATTCTTTGACGTTCTGCGCGATGTCTTATGCAGAATTCTTTGACGTTCTGCGCGATGTCTTATGCAGAATTCTTTGACGTTCTGCGCGATGTCTTATGCAGAATTCTTTGACGTTCTGCGCGATGTCTTATGCAGAATTCTTTGACGTTCTGCGCGATGTCTTATGCAGAATTCTTTGACGTTCTGCGCGATGTCTTATGCAGAATTCTTTGACGTTCTGCGCGATGTCTTATGCAGAATTCTTTGACGTTCTGCGCGATGTCTTATGCAGAATTCTTTGACGTTCTGCGCGATGTCTTATGCAGAATTCTTTGACGTTCTGCGCGATGTCTTATGCAGAATTCTTTGACGTTCTGCGCGATGTCTTATGCAGAATTCTTTGACGTTCTGCGTGATGTCTTATGCAGAATTCTTTGACGTTCTGCGCGATGTCTTATGCAGAATTCTTTGACGTTCTGCGCGATGTCTTATGCAGAATTCTTTGACGTTCTGCGCGATGTCTTATGCAGAATTCTTTGACGTTCTGCGCGATGTCTTATGCAGAATTCTTTGACGTTCTGCGTGATGTCTTATGCAGAATTCTTTGACGTTCTGCGCGATGTCTTATGCAGAATTCTTTGACGTTCTGCGTGATGTCTTATGCAGAATTCTTTGACGTTCTGCGCGATGTCTTATGCAGAATTCTTTGACGTTCTGCGCGATGTCTTATGCAGAATTCTTTGACGTTCTGCGCGATGTCTTATGCAGAATTCTTTGACGTTCTGCGTGATGTCTTATGCAGAATTCTTTGACGTTCTGCGCGATGTCTTATGCAGAATTCTTTGACGTTCTGCGCGATGTCTTATGCAGAATTCTTTGACGTTCTGCGCGATGTCTTATGCAGAATTCTTTGACGTTCTGCGCGATGTCTTATGCAGAATTCTTTGACGTTCTGCGTGATGTCTTATGCAGAATTCTTTGACGTTCTGCGCGATGTCTTATGCAGAATTCTTTGACGTTCTGCGTGATGTCTTATGCAGAATTCTTTGACGTTCTGCGCGATGTCTTATGCAGAATTCTTTGACGTTCTGCGTGATGTCTTATGCAGAATTCTTTGACGTTCTGCGCGATGTCTTATGCAGAATTCTTTGACGTTCTGCGCGATGTCTTATGCAGAATTCTTTGACGTTCTGCGCGATGTCTTATGCAGAATTCTTTGACGTTCTGCGCGATGTCTTATGCAGAATTCTTTGACGTTCTGCGCGATGTCTTATGCAGAATTCTTTGACGTTCTGCGCGATGTCTTATGCAGAATTCTTTGACGTTCTGCGCGATGTTTTATGCAGAATTCTTTGACGTTCTGCGTGATGTCTTATGCAGAATTCTTTGACGTTCTGCGCGATGTCTTATGCAGAATTCTTTGACGTTCTGCGCGATGTTTTATGCAGAATTCTTTGACGTTCTGCGTGATGTCTTATGCAGAATTCTTTGACGTTCTGCGCGATGTCTTATGCAGAATTCTTTGACGTTCTGCGCGATGTTTTATGCAGAATTCTTTGACGTTCTGCGTGATGTCTTATGCAGAATTCTTTGACGTTCTGCGCGATGTCTTATGCAGAATTCTTTGACGTTCTGCGCGATGTTTTATGCAGAATTCTTTGACGTTCTGCGTGATGTCTTATGCAGAATTCTTTGACGTTCTGCGCGATGTCTTATGCAGAATTCTTTGACGTTCTGCGCGATGTCTTATGCAGAATTCTTTGACGTTCTGCGCGATGTTTTATGCAGAATTCTTTGACGTTCTGCGTGATGTCTTATGCAGAATTCTTTGACGTTCTGCGCGATGTCTTATGCAGAATTCTTTGACGTTCTGCGCGATGTTTTATGCAGAATTCTTTGACGTTCTGCGTGATGTCTTATGCAGAATTCTTTGACGTTCTGCGCGATGTCTTATGCAGAATTCTTTGACGTTCTGCGCGATGTTTTATGCAGAATTCTTTGACGTTCTGCGTGATGTCTTATGCAGAATTCTTTGACGTTCTGCGCGATGTCTTATGCAGAATTCTTTGACGTTCTGCGTGATGTTTTATGCAGAATCCTTTGACGTTCTGCGTGATGTCTTATGCAGAATTCTTTGACGTTCTGCGTGATGTCTTATGCAGAATCCTTTGACGTTCTGCGCGATGTCTTATGCAGATTCTTTGACGTTCTGCGTGATGTTTTATGCAGAATCCTTTGACGTTCTGCGTGATGTCTTATGCAGAATTCTTTGACGTTCTGCGCGATGTCTTATGCAGAATTCTTTGACGTTCTGCGTGATGTCTTATGCAGAATTCTTTGACGTTCTGCGCGATGTCTTATGCAGAATTCTTTGACGTTCTGCGCGATGTTTTATGCAGAATCCTTTGACGTTCTGCGTGATGTCTTATGCAGAATTCTTTGACGTTCTGCGCGATGTTTTATGCAGAATTCTTTGACGTTCTGCGTGATGTCTTATGCAGAATTCTTTGACGTTCTGCGCGATGTCTTATGCAGAATTCTTTGACGTTCTGCGCGATGTTTTATGCAGAATCCTTTGACGTTCTGCGTGATGTCTTATGCAGAATCCTTTGACGTTCTGCGTGATGTCTTATGCAGAATTCTTTGACGTTCTGCGTGATGTCTTATGCAGAATTCTTTGACGTTCTGCGCGATGTCTTATGCAGAATTCTTTGACGTTCTGCGCGATGTTTTATGCAGAATCCTTTGACGTTCTGCGTGATGTCTTATGCAGAATTCTTTGACGTTCTGCGTGATGTCTTATGCAGAATTCTTTGACGTTCTGCGCGATGTCTTATGCAGAATTCTTTGACGTTCTGCGCGATGTCTTATGCAGAATTCTTTGACGTTCTGCGCGATGTCTTATGCAGAATTCTTTGACGTTCTGCGCGATGTCTTATGCAGAATTCTTTGACGTTCTGCGTGATGTCTTATGCAGAATTCTTTGACGTTCTGCGCGATGTTTTATGCAGAATTCTTTGACGTTCTGCGCGATGTTTTATGCAGAATCCTTTGACGTTCTGCGTGATGTCTTATGCAGAATTCTTTGACATTCTGCGTGATGTCTTATGCAGAATTCTTTGACGTTCTGCGCGATGTCTTATGCAGAATCCTTTGACGTTCTGCGCGATGTTTTATGCAGAATTCTTTGACGTTCTGCGCGATGTTTTATGCAGAATCCTTTGACGTTCTGCGTGATGTCTTATGCAGA
This sequence comes from Penaeus vannamei, assembly GCF_042767895.1. NCBI lineage: Eukaryota > Metazoa > Arthropoda > Malacostraca > Decapoda > Penaeidae > Penaeus > Penaeus vannamei. The sequence goes on from NC_091550.1 coordinate 44,154,797, forward strand.
ATTCTTTGACGTTCTGCGCGATGTCTTATGCAGAATCCTTTGACGTTCTGCGCGATGTTTTATGCAGAATTCTTTGACGTTCTGCGCGATGTCTTATGCAGAATCCTTTGACGTTCTGCGCGATGTTTTATGCAGAATTCTTTGACGTTCTGCGCGATGTTTTATGCAGAATTCTTTGACGTTCTGCGTGATGTCTTATGCAGAATTCTTTGACGTTCTGCGCGATGTCTTATGCAGAATTCTTTGACGTTCTGCGCGATGTCTTATGCAGAATCCTTTGACGTTCTGCGCGATGTTTTATGCAGAATCCTTTGACGTTCTGCGCGATGTCTTATGCAGAATCCTTTGACGTTCTGCGCGATGTCTTATGCAGAATCCTTTGACGTTCTGCGCGATGTCTTATGCAGAATCCTTTGACGTTCTGCGCGATGTTTTATGCAGAATCCTTTGACGTTCTGCGCGATGTTTTATGCAGAATTCTTTGACGTTCTGCGCGATGTTTTATGCAGAATCCTTTGACGTTCTGCGCGATGTTTTATGCAGAATCCTTTGACGTTCTGCGCGATGTTTTATGCAGAATCCTTTGACGTTCTGCGCGATGTCTTATGCAGAATTCTTTGACGTTCTGCGCGATGTCTTATGCAGAATTCTTTGACGTTCTGCGCGATGTCTTATGCAGAATCCTTTGACGTTCTGCGCGATGTTTTATGCAGAATTCTTTGACGTTCTGCGCGATGTCTTATGCAGAATCCTTTGACGTTCTGCGCGATGTTTTATGCAGAATTCTTTGACGTTCTGCGCGATGTCTTATGCAGAATCCTTTGACGTTCTGCGCGATGTTTTATGCAGAATTCTTTGACGTTCTGCGCGATGTTTTATGCAGAATTCTTTGACGTTCTGCGCGATGTCTTATGCAGAATTCTTTGACGTTCTGCGCGATGTTTTATGCAGAATTCTTTGACGTTCTGCGCGATGTCTTATGCAGAATCCTTTGACGTTCTGCGCGATGTCTTATGCAGAATCCTTTGACGTTCTGCGCGATGTCTTATGCAGAATCCTTTGACGTTCTGCGCGATGTTTTATGCAGAATTCTTTGACGTTCTGCGCGATGTTTTATGCAGAATTCTTTGACGTTCTGCGCGATGTTTTATGCAGAATTCTTTGACGTTCTGCGCGATGTTTTATGCAGAATTCTTTGACGTTCTGCGCGATGTCTTATGCAGAATTCTTTGACGTTCTGCGCGATGTTTTATGCAGAATTCTTTGACGTTCTGCGCGATGTTTTATGCAGAATTCTTTGACGTTCTGCGCGATGTTTTATGCAGAATTCTTTGACGTTCTGCGCGATGTTTTATGCAGAATTCTTTGACGTTCTGCGCGATGTTTTATGCAGAATTCTTTGACGTTCTGCGCGATGTCTTATGCAGAATTCTTTGACGTTCTGCGCGATGTCTTATGCAGAATCCTTTGACGTTCTGCGCGATGTTTTATGCAGAATTCTTTGACGTTCTGCGCGATGTTTTATGCAGAATTCTTTGACGTTCTGCGCGATGTTTTATGCAGAATTCTTTGACGTTCTGCGCGATGTCTTATGCAGAATTCTTTGACGTTCTGCGCGATGTCTTATGCAGAATTCTTTGACGTTCTGCGCGATGTTTTATGCAGAATTCTTTGACGTTCTGCGCGATGTTTTATGCAGAATTCTTTGACGTTCTGCGCGATGTTTTATGCAGAATTCTTTGACGTTCTGCGCGATGTTTTATGCAGAATTCTTTGACGTTCTGCGCGATGTTTTATGCAGAATTCTTTGACGTTCTGCGCGATGTTTTATGCAGAATTCTTTGACGTTCTGCGCGATGTTTTATGCAGAATTCTTTGACGTTCTGCGCGATGTTTTATGCAGAATTCTTTGACGTTCTGCGCGATGTTTTATGCAGAATTCTTTGACGTTCTGCGCGATGTTTTATGCAGAATTCTTTGACGTTCTGCGCGATGTTTTATGCAGAATTCTTTGACGTTCTGCGCGATGTTTTATGCAGAATTCTTTGACGTTCTGCGCGATGTCTTATGCAGAATTCTTTGACGTTCTGCGCGATGTTTTATGCAGAATTCTTTGACGTTCTGCGCGATGTTTTATGCAGAATTCTTTGACGTTCTGCGCGATGTTTTATGCAGAATTCTTTGACGTTCTGCGCGATGTCTTATGCAGAATTCTTTGACGTTCTGCGCGATGTTTTATGCAGAATTCTTTGACGTTCTGCGCGATGTCTTATGCAGAATCCTTTGACGTTCTGCGCGATGTTTTATGCAGAATTCTTTGACGTTCTGCGCGATGTCTTATGCAGAATCCTTTGACGTTCTGCGCGATGTCTTATGCATGTGGCCATTGACTCTCCTCCTCGTTAGGTTTCGTGGCTTTCTTGAGAGGGTTTTTTTTTGCATTGATGAAGAAATGCTGCGCGGGTTTTGTTTATGCTTCGGGGATGTTCGGATGAGGAACTTGCAAATACAGCCGCGTTTGGAGATGGGTTTCGCAAGAGATAAGGTGAGTTCTTTCTCTAACGAATTTTCGATATATATATATATATATATATATATATATATATATATATATATATATATATATATATATATATATGTATATATATATATATATATATATATATATATATATATATATATATATATATATATATATATATATATATATATGTATGTATATCCTTGTCCTCCTCCTCCTCCTCTTCGTCCTTCTCTCCTCCTCTTCGTCCTCCTCCTTCTTTTCGTCCTCCTCCTCTTCCTCTTCGTCCTCCTCCTCCTCCTCCTCTTCGTCGTCGTCGTCCTCCTCCTCTTCCTCTTCGTCGTCCTCCCCCTTCTCTTCCTCTTCGTCCTCCTCATCTTCCTCTTCGTCCTCCTCTTCCTCTTCGTCCTCCTCTTCCTCTTCGTCCTCCTCTTCCTCTTCGTCCTCCTCTTCCTCTTCGTCCTCCTCTTCCTCTTCGTCCTCCTCTTCCTCTTCGTCCTCCTCCTCCTCTTCGTCCTCCTTCTCCTCTTCGCCCTCCTCCTCCTATTCGTCCTCCTCCTCCTCCTCTTCGTCCTTCTCTTCCTCGTCGTCCTCCTCCTCCCATTCGTCCTCCTTCTCCTCCTCTTCGTCCTATTCGTCCTCCTCCTCTTCTTCGTCCTCCTCCTCCTCTTCCTCTTCGTCCACTTCCTCTTCTTCGTCCTCCTCCTCCTTCTCTTCGTCCTCCTCCTCTTTGTCCTCCTCTTCCTCTCCGTTCTCCTCCTCCTCATCATCATCATCATCTTCGTCCTCCTCCTCCTCCTCCTCTTCGTCCTCCTCCTTTTCCTTCTCTTCGCCCTCCTCCTCCTCTTCGTCCTCCTCCTCTTCTCTTCGCCCTCCTCCTCCTCTTCCTCTTCCTCTTCGTCCACCTCCTTCTCTTCGTCCTCCTTCTCCTCTTCGTCCTCCTCCTCCTCTTCGTCTTCCTCCTCCTTCTCTTCGCACTCCTCTTTGTCCTCCTCTTCCTCTCCGTTCTCCTCCTCTTCATCATCATCATCATCTTCGTCCTCCTTCTCCCCTTCTTCGTCCTCCTCCTCCTATTCGTCCTCCTACTCCTCTTCATCCACCTCTTCGTCATCGTCGTCCTCCTCTTCGTCGTCGTCGTCCTCCTCCTCTTCGTCGTCGTCGTCCTCCTCCTCTTCGTCGTCGTCGTCCTCCTCCTCTTCGTCGTCGCCGTCCTCCTCCTCCTCTTCGTCCTCCTCCTCCTCTTCGTCTTCCTCCTCCTCCTCTTCGTCCTCCTCCTCCTCCGTGGACGATTAAAGGCGACACCGCGACGCGACGGGAAGCCAGGTCGGGCTTTTGTATTGTTTTCTTTCTTTTTCGGTTTTAATTTTATTTTGAGAGAGAGCGAGAGAGAGAAGGAGATGGGGGAGGAGGGGAGGGATTGTCTTTCTGTCTTTCTCCTCTTTCTTTTCTGTCTAACTCTTCCTGTTTCTTTTCCCTCTCCCCCCCTTTTCATTTCTACAACACCTCTATCTCTGTTTCTCTTATTTCTTCTCTTTCCTCTTCCTGCCTTCTCGCCATCATCCTACTTCTTTTCCTCTTCCTTTTCTTTCTCTTCCCCTTCCTCTTCCTGTGTCTCCTTCTCCTCCTACTCCTCTTCCGCATCGTCTTTCATTCCTTCTCTTCCTTTATTTTCTCATCGTCTCTTCCTCCGCCCTTCCACTCTTCTTCTCCCTTTTCCTCCGCCTCCATCTCCACTTTCTCTCTCCTGTCTTTCTTCCTCCTTTTTTTTTATCTGACTCCTCCTCTTTTCTGCCCCTTCCCCTTCTTCCTTTTCCTCCTGTTTGCTACCCCTTCCCTTTCTTCCTTTTCCTCCTTCTGTTTGCTACCCCTTCCCCTTCTTCCTTTTTCTCCTCCTTCAACACCTATTTCACTTTTCCACCTGTTTCTCCATCATCATTAGACCTCTTTTCTTTTCTTGTCCCTCTACCTGCTCCTCCTCCTCCTCCTCTCCCCTTCCTTCCCCTTTCTTCCTTTTTTCTCCCTCTCTTTCTCCCCCTTCTTCTCCTCCTCTCCCTTCCTCCTTTCCCTCCATCATCCTCCTACCTAACCTTCCATCCTCCGCCCTCCTTCCCCCTTCCTCATCCACCTCCCCCACCTCACCTCCCCCCTCCCCAAACCTCCACCTCCTAATCCTCCTCACCTTCCTCCTCCTCCTCCTCCTCCTCCTTTGCCCCTCCCTCCTCCTCCACAGCCCCACCTCCCCCACCTTACTTCCCCCCTCCCTAAACCTCCACCTCCCTCTCCAAACCTTCACCTCCACCTCCTCCCCCCTTTCCTCCTCTTCCTCCCTTCCCCCTCTCCCCAAACCTCCACCTTACCTCCCCCCTCCTCCCTCCTCCCTCCTCCCCCTTCCTCCTCCTCCCCTTCCTCCCAACCTCACCTCCCCCCCCCCCACCCCGTCCCCAAACCTCCACCTCCTCCCCGTTTCCTCCTCCTTCTCCCCCTCCCCCTCCCCCCTCCTCCACAGCCCCGCCTCACCTCCCCCCCACCTTTCCTCCATCTCCACCCCCCTCTCTTCCCCCCTCCCTCCTCCACCCCCCTCCACCTTTCCACCCCCTCCCCCTGCTCCTCCCCGCGTGCGCTCTGCTTCAAAGCGTATCCGACGGCAGCCTCGTCGGTCCTGCGGCAGTGAGGTTGTTGCTCGATTGATTGTTTTAAAGTATTTTCCTTTGGCTTCCGTGATCTCTTTGTTTCTCGAGTGGATTTCTTAAGAAGGAGGGGCGAGGGGCGGGGGGCGGGGGACGGGGTTGTAGTTGTTTCTTTTTTTCGCTGTGTTTTTTTTTTTTTTTCGTTCTCTTTTGTTTTCTTTTTTTTTTTTCTTTCTATTGGTTTTGTTTATGTGTTTTTTCGTGTTTTCTTTCTTTCTTTTTTGTCTTTTTTTCTCCTTTTTTCTCTTTGCTGTTTTCCTCTTATTTAAAATTCTTTATTTTTCATTCTAGACCTTATTTGAAGTTTGAGTGTTGCTTTAACATTGGTCGTGTTAAGTTACTATTGGCCATCTTAATATTTTAATATTATTTTCCTATTTCTTCTTCCTGTTTTCTTCGTTGCTGTTGTTTTTTGTCTTCCTCTTTGTCTTCGTCTTCTTGTGTTTCTTCGTCTTATGCTTCTCGTTGTTCGTCTTCGTCTCCTCCTTCTCCTCCTCTTCGTCCTCCTCCTCCTCCTCCTCCTCTTCGCCCTCCTCCTCCTCCTCCTCTTCTTCCTCCTCCTCCTCCTCTTCTTCCTCCTCCTCTTCGTCCCTCTCCCCTTCGTCCTCCTCCTCCGCATTTTTTTTAGATCATATAATCCAAAAACAAAATAGAGAGAAATAGTACATGAGACTAATGGAAGCCTTTATCAGTAGTAGCAGCAGTTGCAGACGCAGTAGTAGTGCTCGTGGTGGTAGTGGTGGTAGTAGTAATAGTAATAGTGGTTGTGGTATCGCCAGTGGTAGTAGAACAAATAGTAGTGGTGGTAGTAGCAGCATATAATGCTATGTACATAGTCTTCACTAGTAATGTTACAAGCACCAATTAGAATGACGATGATAATATAGAATTACAATAACAATAACTATGATATATTAAGGATAATGATTATAATCAGAGAATAAAGATGATGATGCAGAAACACTGACAATAAAAGTAACTAAAGAAATAGGATGAACAAAAAGCGCACAGAATTCGTCCCTGTTTTCACAACAGACGAATCCAGTTTCGGACTAAAAGTTATCACACCTCGCCCCCCCCCCAATAAAAATGCGGGGGGGGGGGGCGATGAAAGACAAATGACAAATTCTGAGCGTTGAGGTTGAATTTCTTGTCTTGATTTCTTAATTTCCTTCTTTGTTTGCCTGTTTCCGATTTCATTTCATATAGATTTTTTTTCTTTTTCTTTTTTTTTTAGTTGGTTGCTCGTCAGTCATTTCCTCTCCTCGCCCCCTCCCCAATCCGCCCCCTCCCTGTCCCTGCCTACCCAACTCCAATCTCCTTCCCCGTCTCTCTTCTCCCTCATCTCCCTTCTCTCTAACCTCCTCGCGCTCTCTCGCCTTCCCTCTTTTCCTTTTACTTCTCAGCTATTTCGCTATTCCCTCCCATTTTCCTCCCGCTTCCTTCTTCTCTCTTATCTTTCTCTCTTCCCTCTTTCCTATCTCCTTTCTCCCGATATTCCCCATTCCCCTCTCTCTCTTCCCATTTTCCCTTTTGCTTTCCCATTTTCTTTCCCCATTCCCCCTCTCTCCATTTCCTTCCCTATTCCCCCTCTCTTCTCCCCTCTCCCCATTTCTCCCTTTTCCTTCCCTATTCCCCCCTTCTTCTCCTCTCTCCCCTCTCCCCATTACCCCTTTTTCCTTCCCCTCTCCCCTTTCCCTTCGTCCCTCTCCCTATTACCCCCTTTTCCTTCCCCTCTCCCCTTTCCCCTCGTCCCTCTCCCCTTTCCCCTCTACCCGGCTTGCCTCGTTGAGCCCGCGAGAGCCAAGGCCCCCGTCTCGGAGGCGAGCGTTGATGTTCCTCCGGAGGCGAATAAAGGGTAACTGCCTTGTACTGCCGATTAGTAAAGGGGATGGCGCCGGTCGGGGGGAGGGGCCCGGGGGAGGGGGACGGGGGAGAGGAGGGGAAAGGGCCAGGAGAGGTGAGGAGAGGAGGAAAGGGAGAGAGGGAGAGGAGGCGGGGGGAGCAAGAGGAGGGGGAAGAGCCAGGAAAGGAGAGGAAGAGAGGAGGAAGGAGAGGAGTAAGGGGAGAGAAGGATAGGAGGCGAGGAGAGGAGCAAGAGGAAGGGGATAGGAGGAGGAGGAAAGGGAGGGCCAGAGGTCATTGAGGAAGAGGTAGTGGTGGTAGTGGAGGAAGAAGAGGGGAGGCGTAAGAGGAAGAGGGAGAGCATGAAGAGGAGCTGGTGATGATGGTAGTGGAGGAGGAAGATTAGAAAAAGAAAAGGGAGGATTGGAAGAGGCGTGGCAGCGGGGATTGGGGTGATTGCAGTTAAGGGGAGAAGGAAAGGAAGAGGAAGAAGAAAAAAATAGGAAGAACAAGAAAAAGAGGAGAAAAGGAAGAATAAGAAGAGAAAGAGAAGAAAAAAAGGAAGATATGACGATATAAGAAAAGAAGACGAAGGATGGAAACGAAGAATAAGCCAACCGCCGACGAAGACGAAAAAAAAGGCGACTGGGCGACAAGAAAAAGACTTCGAATATCTGCCAATAAATCAGATGATCTCGCTGCACCAAACGGACGCCATTTTTAAAGCGCGACAGAACTCCGCACTTGCTCCCCCCCCTCCCCCGTACCCCGTACCCCTACCCCTACCTCTACCCCTCCCCATACCCCTACCCCTACCCCTACCCCTCCCCATACTCTTACCCCTCCCCCTCCCCATACTTTTACCCCTCCCCCTCCCCCTCCCCCCCTACTTTTACCCCTCCCCCTCTCTCCATACTGTTACCCCTACCTTCCCCACTCGAAGAGCTCCTCTCCCGCACTCGAACTACGACCACCCTCCTCAACGCCTCCTCCTCCTCCTCTTCCATTTTCTTCTTGTTTTCCTCCTCTCTTCCTTCCTCTCCTCCTCTTTCCCATAACCTCTTTCATCTTTTTCTTCGTCTCTTTTTCCTCCTCTCTTCCTTCCACTATTCTTCTACTTCTTCTTTTTCTTCTTCCTCATCCCCCTCCCCTCTATTTCCTCCTCCTCCTCCTCCTCCCCTCCCCTCTCCTCCTCCCCTCTTCCTCCTCCTCCTCCTCCTCCTCCCCCTCATCCTCATCCTCATCCCCCTTCCCTCCTTTTCTTCATCTCCTCCATCCACTTCCTCTTCTTTATTTATGTCCATCATCTTTTTCTACAGTTGGCGGGCGTCTCCTCCTCCTCCTCCTCCTCCTCCTTCCCCTTCCCTCCTTTTTCTTTGTCTCCTTCATCCACTTCCTCTTCTTTATTTATGTACATCATTTTTTCTACTGTTCGCGGGCGTGGGCGTGGACCGATGGCGAGGTTTCAGGACAGAGACAAATAGGATACTGAAAGAAAGACAGACAGAGAGAGAGAGCGGGAGGGGAGAGAGAGAGAGAGAGAGAGAGAGAAAGGAAATATAATGAAAGAAGGACAGAGAGAGAGAGAGAGCGTGTAATGGTGATGATGAAGATCGTAATATGATGATAATAATAGCAATATTAGTAGTAATAGTAGTAACAGTAATGATCATGGTCAAGATAATGATGATAGTAATAAAGAGAATGGGATCAATGATGATGATAATTGTCATGGTAATGGTAATAGTAATAATGATAATGATAATGGCATTTATAATGAAGATAATGAAATTATAATGATAATGGTAATCCTAGCATCCTTTATTTTCGATTTATCTGTTATTCATTGCAGCTGTGTTGGGTAGTGTATAAATAATTATACAAATTTGGTAAACATGATTCATTATCCTCTTGGAGTTTTGATTTAAAAAAATTATGCTGGAACATAAAATAATATACAGTTAGTTCTGTTTGCTGAATACCAAAAAACACAATATACTGTATTTAGTACAGTATTTAGTTTTACAATTTGCAGAAGAAAAATAATATAATCTAAAATCGCCAATTTAAATCGAGATATGACGTGGAAATAATGAAGTTCACACAAAAGACATTTCTCGAACGTCTTCGGAAGTCAACAGACAGCCTTTATTCCCAAGCTGAGGTAAAATCTTTATCCAGGATAATGGGCTTCTCAACCTTAACATTCTTGTACCAGCTGTAATTGTGGTTCGTGCGACTAAGTATTGCGTTACACCGTTACTGTTTCTTTTCTTTCATTTACAGTTTTCTTCTCATTTTTTTCTTATTCTGTCTGTCTGTCTAGTACATTTATTTGTTTTCACCATTAACCATTCCTTTTCTTTTTATCGGGCAAATCTAAAGTGACAATGTTGTGTAAGCTTCAACTCTCCTCTTACTTCTGACTTCCCAAACTCTTGAGCAGTAGTCTAATACAAAGCACAGGCGACTGCACCTATATTCATGTGAAGGATTTGTTTCCCACTATCTTGAGATAATATACATTAGATGCATCAGATGTTAAGAGGCATAAATCGATCAGTGTCGCGCAGTTCTTGGCAAATTTTTGAAAGTTTATGCAATTTTAGCAAGATTTGCAAATCATCGTGTAGTTATATATATGGTGTGAATCGATGAATGTACATTCGGTTATCAGACAATTTTTTAAGCATAATTTGATAGAAATTCTCCGATTTCTCTATTAGTTCCGAGATATGTTTATCTGCATATTGAGTATCATCTGCATATTAAAATCTAAGGCAATTTGGTAAACTGTTAAATATTTCGTATAAACTGAGAAAAGAATAAGACCAAGTGCATCCCCTTGTAGGACGCCGAAGGATACATTTCTTGGAAGTAATATAAACAGAAACCAGAGAGGATTTCTCCTTGTATAACTTCATGCTTTTGTTTTTAAGCACACCAAGGGTCCTCTGTAATTCCCAAGAGATACTGTCCCAGGGCTACGTTTCTTTTGTCTCCATTATACCTGAGCTCAGTCTTCTTGAGAGTTGATCTCCATTTGATTACGAGGTTGTTGGATGTTGCTGCTGAATCCTCATTTGGTTGGCTGGGAGAGGGAACCCCAGTGGATGAGGGTGTCTAGATGGGCAGTTGAATATCCTGTTTTGAACGTCTAGATTTATTTCTGGTTATCATCTTTGATGAAGGTATGCCGACCGTCCTCTGGCTTGAGAAAACTACTGACTCATCAATCTACTTTCCTTGCTGTCATTGGCAGGAATTAAGCACTAATCTCTGCTGCAGAAATCCCTCATATGCTGTCAGTATGCATATCTATCTATATATGTCCTGCCAAGGTGTGGAAAGCTAAACCTCAGGGATGTATACAGCATCGGTTCCACACTATATTAGTCGACTGAGCAAACAGTCTGTTGATCAAAACTCCGATTTTGGGTTGGCGTCTGACCGATGTCTGTTGGTATTCGCACATCATCTGTTACCTTTTGTATTCTCACGGTCGCAGTCGCAATGGGGGAGTTTCTTATCCTCCGCCAGATTTCGGAATTCAGTGTGCGATCACGATGGACAATCGTTGTGTCCAGCATTATGCATTAATCCTTAATATCCTAAACAAGGAAGCGTCCCTTGTTGCTTTCAACATCCGTCTTCACATGATACAGTTTTCGTAGTCAAAGACAGGGACAGGAACTTCATCAGTGCGGTTTACTAAATAGTTCTGATTAATTGTGAAATCTGTAGAGGGAGTATGTTATTGATTAAAATGCATGTCCGCTTAGACAGTGTTACATAACTAGGTCATTACCTGTAATCTGCTTGGCTCAAGTGGGAAAGAGGGAGAAAAAAAACGATATATATATATATATATATATATATATATATATATATATATATATATATGTGTGTGTGTGTGTGTGTGTGTGTGTGTGTGTGTGTGTGTGTGTGTGTGTTTGTGTGTGTAGAGAGAGAGAGAGAGAGAGAGAGAGAGAGAGAGAGAGAGAGATCAGTAGGAGAGAAGAAAAATAGGAGAGGAGGGAAGGAGAAAGAAGAAAGCAAGATAGAAAAACGGGCTAAAGAGAGAAAGATGGTGGGGAGAAAGAGAGAGGAGGGAGAGGTTGTAGAGAGAGAAAGTGAGAGTGGCAGTCAGGACAAAGTTTAATTACTTGCCTCCTTTCAGAGGATGAGTTTGTGAAAAGGACCGCACACCTCAACTTCCATCACTGACAAATCGGAGACGAAACACACTGGTCATCCGTGTTGATAAGGTTAACAAAGTCCCCACTAAATAAGTGTGCTGATCAGCTTGCAACTCCACTTGCTATGTTCTTTCAAAACTGTCTCTAACAGCAAAAGTGGCCATTTGGCCCATCTCACTACTCTCGGTCACGGGCAAAATCTACGACCAATCTTTTCGTCAACAAAATGAAGTTTATCTGATAGCAACCATCTACCTAGCAACAAGCAGTTTAGTTTTGTATAGAAGAGTTCAGCCTTCGACCTGCTGTTACAACTAGCCAAATTTTGAACAAATTCCTTGATGCTGGCAAATAAACGCGCCATTGCCCTGGACAGTTCTGGTGCCTTTGACAGAGTATGGCACAAAGGGATTATCTCCAAATTAAAACGTTTTAGCATTGATGGTGACCTGCTGAAGCTGACTGAATATTATCTACGAGGAAGAATATTTTAAGTTATGGTAAACATTTACACTTCAGGTGAATACCCATCAGTGCAAGTGTACCCCAGGGCAGTGTCATTGGGTCGCTCTTATCGGTTGCCTATTTCAATAACATTCTACATCTGATTCCAGAAGCCCATGCATATGCTGACGAGTGCACGTTATCATTTACATGTGAAAAGCATGAACGCACAGCCTCTGTTGAGCATGTAGATGATATGTTATCACTCATCACCTCATGGGGCCGACGATGGCAGTTTACAGATGAATCCGAGAGACAGAGAGAAGAGGGAGTGATAGAGAGAGAGAGAAGCGAAAGAGAAAGAGAGAGGGGGAGGGGAGAGAAGTAGAGAGAGAGAGAAAAGGGAGGGGGAGAGAGAGGGGTGGGGGACAGAAGGAGAGAGGGGGAGGGGAGAGAAGGAAAGAGTGAGAGAGAAGGGGGGGAGGAGAGGATAAGAGAGAAGAGAGGAGAGGAGGGAAGGGAGAGAAAGAGAGGGAGGGAAGAGGGATGGAGGGGAGAGCAGTATGCGAAAGAGAAAAAAGAAAAAAGAGAACGAGAGGGAAAGAAGAGGAGAGAAAGAAAGAAAGAGAGAGAGAGGGAGTAAGAAAGGGAGTAAGAGAGAGAAATGAGAGAGAGAGAGAGGAAAGGGAGAGAGGGAAGAAATATAGGGGAGAAAAATAGGGAAGGGGATAAAATACATGGGAGATTAGATAAATAGGAGGGGATATGAGGAAAGAAAGGGGAGAGAACAAAAAAAGAAGGGAAGGGAAATAAAATGGGGGAAGAGAAGGTCGAGAGGAGGAGAGGGTAGGGCAGGGCAGGGGAGAAGAGAAGAGAGAAAAGGGAAAAGAGAGGAGAGGAGAGGAGAAAAGAGAAGAGAGAAACGAAACAGAAAAGAGGAAAAGGTAGAGAGAATATTGAAGAGAGAAGGGAGAATCGTTGAGAAGAGAGAAGCCTTGAGAAAAGATAAGAAGACAAAGACAAAGATAAATACAATGATAAAGTATGTCGGAGTAGTGAAGAAAAAGAGGCAGCCTTGAGAAAAGTCAGCATAATTTTTAGTGGGTAGACTTGCGGTGTCATATGTGCAATATTCCTTTTTTTCAGTTCTCTGCGATTACATTTATACCCCCACCAAACCCATGCTTGTTGTCGTCGTGCAGGGGGGAGGGGGAATCACCCCAGTCTTGGACCTCAGCCCTCGCCTCAACTAATTTTGCATGGTCGCTTCTCTTTCATCCCCTCCCTCTTTCCACATCCTAGTGTAAAATTCGTGTCCAAAGGATTGAAGACTGGCTCTGTTAGTCCTGAAAGCATTCGTACTGTTTGCTATTTCATCTTTACCATACAAACAGCGCTCTAACTTTGATTTTACTCGAATTGTTAACTCATTTGTAACCCTTTTGCCAAAATATTTTATCATAATTCTGTATGACATTTTCTTACCTAGGGGCTTTGCCCCCAAGCCTTGCCCTATTGCTATATTTTGTATATGCCGCTAATGGCCGTAAATGTTGATACGGCAGAAAATTTTCAATAAATTAACTTTGATGACATCCAATTAGTTTGTACGAGAACTGGGTACTGGGTCGTGGAGACGCCTGTCGGGAAGGGTTACTACCTAACTGGTGTAATATCAGAATTTCTGGCAAAATCTAGTCTACACAATCAACCATTTTCACGGTTTGCAATGTGCAGTGTCAATTTATTTTTTCTACAAGAAATTGCATATGGCCATTACCTGTCCATAATATTGATGCAACTTTCAATGCAGAATCTATAACCTAATGTTGGAGTTAGTACACAGAGTAAGGTTAAGAAACCATTTCCAATTATGATTATAAAAAATATAATTATTGAGCCACTAGACAGTTTGAAGAATGACAAAACACAGTAAGCAATTTCTTAGGTTTCTGTTTAACAGCCCAATAGTTTTGGGGAGTTTGATCAAGTTCTAAGCATTTGAGGGAGAATATTCTCAACTACAAAGAGTACAGAGGTATATGTATATTAGCGAGCATGAGTTCAAGGCTTTGCAAACACAACAAACTGGTTTCAGGGAAAATGTGAAGAAAGGATAGAAAGAAGGGATGTACTTCTCAAATCACCCAGTTCACTTTGACCGAAAAAAAGAACAGGCACAGCAAATGAAAATCCAAATACTTATCTTACTTTAATTTCTTAAATGTTACAAGGCTCGATACAAATCCTGCGTAATCGACCAGTCACTTGACTGAAATTAGCATTTTCCTTTTCATTTAATACAAGAAAAAACAGGGTGGAGAGATACAAGTCCTTTTATGCATTATCAAAGAGATAATCTTTTATATACACAAAATAACGATGAAGTATCAAACAGAACAGCAAGAACAAGAGACAAGTCACTGCCAAGACAAAACAGGGAACCTAAGGTCTAGCTTGTCTTTGGGCAGCACAGAGACAGACGGAGAAAGAGAGAGAGAGAGAGAGAGAGGACATTATATAATGGAGAGGATTTTTATTTTATTTTTTTTTTCTCTCGGAGAGTTCACGGGCCACTGCAGCCAGGACAACAACCGGAATCTGTGAACACTACTCCTGTGGCGCAGCCTACTGGCCGAGACGCATCATCTGTCTAATCTGACTTCTCCTCCGTCTTTTCTTCCTCTTTATCTTCTACTTTTACAGGTTCCTCTTCTTCATCTTTGACCTCTTTGATCTTAGCCTCTTCCTTTTCCTCCTCATTCTCTGTTACTGCAGGCTTCTTTTCAGCTGGAAAACAAAATCATTTCATCAGAAATCATTAAAACAGCTGACAAGTGCACACATATTTGAGAATAATGGGCTTAAGGTCAAAGCATGTATACTTCTGCAAAACGGTAATAGATACAAAATATTCATAATAATAATAATAATAATAATAAACTAGTTAGTTCACACCCTGAAAGAAAAAAAAATCTACATTAGGATCAGTATCAGTATTCTCTAACAAAAATGCATGCCATCAAATTGAGATACAGTCACACTCCTGAACATCAGTGTTCAAGTCTAAAATTTATTAGAATAATATACAGTTACGGGTTAGGTCTTCAATGTCAAGTTCCATTGGTGGTGCTCCTGAAAAAATTAGGGAGAAAATCCATGCAGAACACACGATGTTGGATAAATCTTTGTTAAATCAGCTACAGTTTTCTTCTAGGATTCAAATCCACACAACTTTTGCGGTTATTAGGTCTCTCAGATACGACGTACCCTACTTCCCCTTGCCCTTCTGTTTCTTGGCCTGTTTACTTGGCTGCCCACCAGGAGCAGGTGCTTGTGTTGGGGCAGGGGCAGGGGCAGGGGCTGGTGCTTGGGTTGGAGCAGGTGCAGGTGCAGGGGCAGGAGTTTGGCTTGGGGTAGGGGCTGCAGCAGGGGTAGGTGCTGGGACTGGTGCAGCAACAGGTACTGGTGCTTTAGCTTGGGCAGGAGCAGGTGCTTGGGGTGGAACTGGAGCAGCAGCAGCAGGAGCTGGAGCAGGTACTTGGGCTGGTGCTTGGGCTGGTGCCTGGGTGGGGGCGGGGGCAGGGGCAGGAACCTTTGCTGGGGCTGGGGCTGGGGCAGGAGCAGGGGCTGCAGCTGGTGCCTGGGCAGGGGCAGGAGCAGGGGCTGCAGCTGGTGCCTGGGCAGGGGCAGGAGCAGGGGCTGCAGCTGGTGCCTGAGCAGGGGCAGGAACCTTTGCTGGGGCTGGGACAGGTGCCTGGGCAGGGGCAGGAACCTTTGCTGGGACTGGGGCAGGTGCCTGGGCAGGGGCTGGGGCTGGGGCTGGGGCAGGAACCTTTGCTGGGGCTGGGGCTGGGGCAGGAGCAGGAACCTTTACTGCAGCTGGGGCAGGGGCAGGTGCTTCCTTCTTGGGCTCTTCCTTAGCAGGGGCAGGGGCTTCCTTCTTGGGTTCCTCCTTGGCAGGGGCAGGGGCTTCCTTCTTGGGTTCCTCCTTTGCAGGGGCAGGGGCTTCCTTCTTGGGTTCCTCCTTGGCAGGGGCAGGGGCAGGGGCTTCCTTCTTGGGTTCCTCCTTGGCAGGGGCAGGGGCAGGGGCTTCCTTCTTGGGTTCCTCCTTGGCAGGGGCAGGGGCAGGGGCTTCCTTCTTGGGTTCCTCCTTGGCAGGGGCAGGGGCAGGGGCTTCCTTCTTGGGTTCCTCCTTGGCAGGGGCAGGGGCTTCCTTCTTGGGTTCCTCCTTGGCAGGGGCAGGGGCTTCCTTCTTGGGTTCCTCCTTGGCAGGGGCAGGGGCTTCCTTCTTGGGTTCCTCCTTGGCAGGGGCAGGGGCTTCCTTCTTGGGTTCCTCCTTGGCAGGGGCAGGGGCTTCCTTCTTGGGTTCCTCCTTGGCAGGGGCAGGGGCTTCCTTCTTGGGTTCCTCCTTTGCAGGGGCCGGGGCTTCCTTCTTGGGTTCCTCCTTTGCAGGGGCAGGGGCTTCCTTCTTGGGTTCCTCCTTTGCAGGGGAAGGGGCAGGGGCTTCCTTCTTGGGTTCCTCCTTGGCAGGGGCAGGGGCAGGGGCTTCCTTCTTGGGTTCCTCCTTGGCAGGGGCAGGGGCTTCCTTCTTGGTTTCCTCCTTGGCAGGGGCAGGGGCTTCCTTCTTGGGTTCCTCCTTTGCAGGGGCAGGGGCTTCCTTCTTGGGTTCCTCCTTGGCAGGGGCAGGGGCTTCCTTCTTGGGTTCCTCCTTGGCAGGGGCAGGGGCTTCCTTCTTGGGTTCCTCCTTGGCAGGGGCAGGGGCTTCCTTCTTGGGTTCCTCCTTGGCAGGGGCAGGGGCTTCCTTCTTGGGTTCCTCCTTGGCAGGGGCAGGGGCTTCCTTCTTGGGTTCCTCCTTGGCAGGGGCAGGGGCTTCCTTCTTGGGTTCCTCCTTTGCAGGGGCAGGGGCTCCCTTCTTGGTTTCCTCCTTTGCAGGGGCAGGGGCAGATGCCTCTTCCTTGGCAGGGGCACCCTTCTTTTTGGGCTCTCCCTTTGCACCCTTTTTCTTCTGCTGTTCTTTAGGGGCCTGTTTTTCAGGAGCTTCTTCTTTCTTTTCTTCCTTAGCAGGTGCAGCAGCAGGAATCTCAACCTTCTCTTTGGCAGGTGCAGCATCCTTCTCCTCTTTAGCTGGGGCTTCTACCTTGTCTTCTTTGGCGGGAGCTGGCTCAACCTCAATCAACTCAGGCACATCATCATCTGCCTCTTTACTCTCACCAGCAACAACTGCAGATTTTTTTGTGTCTGCAGTTGCAAAATATAAGATGGGGTTTATGGAAATCATAGATGATAATTCAAAACACCAACAAGGCCACTCTCAGTCTCCAGTTATACAATTTTTCTGTTCTATGCACTATGCCATGCCATCTTGATTGCCAGAGCAAATGGGATAACTTTACTCTTTGATGTATCACTACTATAAACACAAAAATATTGCATATACAATCTCACACTTTAGCAGTAGTTGCTAATTAGTGAGTATGTGTGCGTGTGTGTGTATGCATTGCTTTACATAAACTAATCCCAGGTACTTTAAAGGCAAACATTTTTTTAGTCTTCCTCTCTCTGGATCAATACCACTTACACAACTCTCATGATAAATGATTGTAATAAATTAACTCTAGGTTAGGCAGTTCTATTATAAACACTGCCCAATACATGGGGACATTGAATGAAAGGTCTTTTGGGTGTAATAAACTTCTAAATCCAACTCAATACAGCTCTTACATCTCTCTAAGTCCTAGATATAAGTACTCTAGAGAGGATTTGCAGAATATGCAAATATACAGTTTTCAGCATTGCACTTTGGCATGCAAATATGCTCTTCATTTTTCAGTCTTTATAATGAGCTGAGTGATCACACAAGTATGGCTCTACACATACCTAAATGACCCAAGACGTGCAAAA
Source organism: Penaeus vannamei (assembly GCF_042767895.1). NCBI lineage: Eukaryota > Metazoa > Arthropoda > Malacostraca > Decapoda > Penaeidae > Penaeus > Penaeus vannamei. The sequence goes on from NC_091550.1 coordinate 44,172,397, forward strand.
TGTTTCGCAAACAAAAATGTAATATTTTCAAACATTTCTGCTGTAAATTTCTTGAAATCTCAAAGGTCGTGAAGTTCACATTTGGAGATTTTTTTTTTAAATGGGAAACTAGTCAGTGAATAAAAACAAGCCTGTCTTGGTCTCTTGTGCAGCGTTAAGAACTCCTCGTCCAACTAGGTGGACAAGTTTGACATGATACTTTGACTGTTCAGAACCTCTACTTTAATGTCCTGGACAAGTTGTCCATCTCTTCCATATCGCCCTTCTTCACGGCCGTTCATGCAGGACAAAATGACATTACAATAGCATTTGTATGTAAACAATGACAGTTGTAGGCAGACAGATATAGGTAGGCAATTTTATGGCTGTTTATTGTTGTAATCAAAGGGTATTTTTATTTTTCAGTTGTTACCTATGCATCATAGTTACAAAACCTATGTAGTGTGTAAAATATTATAAACACAAAAAGTTGTATGAAGGTTGGTCTCGTATGTGAAATATTATAACCTTTCTGAAAATAATCTAATTTTTTTATCATATCTAATAGCTATATCATGGTTGCCAATTTTCTAAGGTAAGATGAAAAATCATTATCAAATGTGGCTGCTACCACCTTTAAAGTTGCCGGGAGGGGGGGGGGGTCCTCAAATTTTGAGGGAGATTCAAAGACCTGAGACGCCTTGAACTCAAAATCGGCAATTCAACTTTTTTTTTTTTTTTTTTTTTTTTGGGGGGGGGGGGGTCCTTCAACCATGTGAAATGTTGCACCTGGCCTATTTGCATATTATGAAGACGAAGTATTTGCCTGAATTTTCAACATCAGTGTTCTCTATTAATTAATCCATTCACCTCAGGTAAAGTGTGGCAAGTGGACATTATCGCAGGAGAGAGAGAGGGAGAGAAGAGAGAAGAAGAGAGAAGAGAGAAGAGAGAAGAAGAGAGAGAAAGAGAGAGAAAGAGAGAAAGAGAGACCCAAAATTTAAAGCAAGCTTGACCACAATCATTGCAACAGTCCATCACCCATTGTGGGTGATTATTTCACCATGATAGGCTGTGATCTGGCATCTGGCATGAGTGGCTTAAAGCATCGTCATTAAGGTTATCAGTCCCTTGAAGTACAAAAGAGTACAGATTATAACCAAGTAATAGCAGGGCCTTCACCCTCAGCTGCTGGACATCTCTACCCGGCCAATATAAGTGTATAAAGGATACCATTTCCACAACAATCAGCACCTGAATCGGACACGCTATATAGCCAGTTTTACACATAGCACAGTGAACAAACAAAACATCCAGGGGATTGTGTGCAGTTCCCTGTAACTAACTATTTACCAGAAATAGCTAAGATGACTAAAAACCAACTAGGATCACATGAATTTGGTGAATATGCTTTGCATTTCTAAACTATACTTTCACCTATATAATGGATCATATATAGGGGGTATAGCTAAGTGGTAGAGCACTATTTTTCCAGTCACATGGTCCTGCATTATCATTCAATCAGCCCACTTCAGTCGACTCAAAAGCAAGTTCTCATTCTTGAAAAGGCCTTTTATCATATCAGAATGTTATTCTATCAAGGTCATTTTATAACTTATACTACTATAATAGTATTATAAAATATAGTATTCTTTAATCCTGAATTACTGAATCCCATGAGCATAATAATATCCAAAGTTGGCATTAAAGGCATTTAAGAAAATGATTATTACCTTAGCCATGGGTTCAAACATTGCCAACCACTGATATAAAATGTCTAATGTAGCAATTCATTTAGTCGTCATTACTAACTGCCAAGAGCACTTACATTCAAAGCAGTTTGTCTAGGCAGTTCATAACCAAAGTATAGAGAAAATTTATTCAAATAAAAATAATCAACCTAAATATTTTCTACTCACCTGTCTCTGTCTTGCTAGCTGCTTCAAAGTCTTCAACAAGCTCTGGGACATCATCGTCATCGTCATCAGCTCCTCCAGAAGGTACACTACCTGCTGAAACAGTTATTTGCATTGAAATAAAAACACACAAATCAAATATGTTCAAGTCAATAAAAACAAAACAGGTTTGAGCATGCATTTACACATTTTAATCATTTAGACAATTCTAGAGATTCTTTAAGATAATAAACCGTTGAGATTCCTAATGACAACATTCATTCATTTTATAAACACATTTCCACGAGAGAAACAAAACCAAAAATACTTACAAGCATTGACGGATGAGGCAAGTCGCTTGAGCTGGTTGAAGCCTTCTGCACCCAAGTGGTTTAAGATGCCTGGGAGCATTTCTGTGATCTGTTTGTTGTCTGCATGGCCAGACACAGCAAAGGTATTGGCATTTAGGGAGGCCTGGACCTTGGGGTTGTTGAAATGAATGACTGTTCCATCGTCCTTGATCATGTTTACCTGGAAAGGATTTTAAGAACTGAGAAAAAAGGAATAGCACAAAAGAAAATTGGAAAAAGATTGAGGAAAAAGAAACTACATTCTAAATAAAAATTTTACTAAGTATAAAGTTAATACTTTTTAATGCAAATAATTAGTTTTTTCTTGTTTTTTTGTTTAGATTTTTTCTTCAAATAAATTTAAATATTTCCAACAAATCTCTCACTCACAGACTATTTCTTGATAATAAAAAAGTACAAGACATACCTCCTCAATACCAGAAATGTTATTAACTGTGAGCTTCTTGAGGGAGCTCTGTAATTTCTTGTCATCAGTGGCAGAGGAGCGGTGTACGATCTTCTTCTTCCTTCGTACACTACCCTTACCCCCAATGCGCACCTGCTGCTGCATCCTTGCTAGCTTTTCCCGATTCATTTTGGCCTAAAATATAAAGAGAAGGGTTAGCTTGGCACACTATTAGATTTTAAAATTTCAATTTCATTACTTCACTTGCAAGACTGAAGAAGTCATTAAAATCAATAGAAAAGTAATAAATAGTGAATTTTCATAAATATCTAAATATTTTGCATTGCTCTAACCAACAGACACCTGAAAAACATGTTTACATAAACTGCCCCCCCCACTTTTATTACTTTTTTTCTTGAAATATACAACTCTACATGCATTTATACAATAGTCAATTAAACAAATAGTAATGGGCATTTCCCCAAACCAAACTAAACCAGACGTAGTGCACAATTAGCCACTTGCACACAAAAAAAAATTGAAGTCTTTAACCCTAGTTTTGATGGGCTTGGTATCTTAATTACCAAGCATTTAAGGCTTAATTCATGACAAGAATGGAAGTGGACTATCAAATAAGGGGTTAATAGGCTTACATGTCCTTATGTGTCATATCTATATGCTTACTAGGTTTGTTTGATTTCTATAATAATGTAATTTTTTACATTAGGGATGCTACTCAGAGAAAGTCCCCAAACTTCACAAAAGAAAATTTATTCAACAATCTATGTTGCCATGACTGGGTACGACCTTTGGGCCCTGCCCGAGAGGAGGGTAGCATCACCTTCACCTCATTAAACGCAGATAGATAGAGCTGAAACTTGGACAAACTAGGTGGACTTAGGCTCTGAGCAGTGCTTTCCACCATATTTTTTCTTTAGCATTACAGTTTGAGTCTGCAGATCATTTCTTGTACTAACAACAGCAACTTTTTGTTTTCTAATGTCATTTTCAATTGACCATGGCTCAGTTGGCGCATACCTTGAAGGTATAATAATAACAACAGTTGTCACTGACATTAGAAGATATAGGATGACCTATCACTATAATAAACTATTACCACCTATGTTCCTGATTCATCATAGCTGCAAATACTACCTCTTCTGCTTGACATACTTAAAATTTTACCAGTTCAAAGAATAAAAATAATAAAGAAAACTGTCCATTCATGAGAATGATTCTTTTTTTTAATACCTGTAACAAATTCTTCATTTCAGTACAACGAAACCATATTAAATCTTGAAGTTTCTCAATTCTCTTCCCCTATATTACTAACTTATCTAATATTGCATAATCAAAATATAGGGTTTCGTTTACACAAGGAAAGCTTCAACTCAAACATATAAACAAACAATCTCTATCCTATACGACCAAAATATTTGCTGTATGGCAAATTCTATGTCACAATTTCAACAATCAAAGGTGCTTTAACTGGAGATGCCTTTTAAGCACTGCCTGCAAGAAGGCATCATCCACCACCAACATTATCTTCACCTCGGTATGATGTGCAAGTTAGATCCAAGATTCGGGAGTACCAGGTAAACTTAGGCTGTGAACTACACTTTCTATGACCTTTTGAATTTGTGGCATAGTCACTTAATTCTGCTTATTTTCTCTTTAATTAGCCCTAGCTTAGTGTCAATACTGTAAAGATAAACTGTCACAAGACATCCCTCCTTAACCCTGACCCTCTACCACTTATTTTATTTCACTTGCCAGAGTCCCTTCAAAGCCTCAGTAAAAGTTACCGAGAGTGACGCAAAGAGATAAAAGGGAAATGGACATCCTCCTCTTACAGAGTATAAGAAATAAGAGTAAAAAACAACAAGTACAGCTGCAGCAGCCTCATATTTACCGTGAAATAATAATAATATTTGCTACACATCTAGCTTAGAGACAGTCCACAACACCCTCATACAGCCAGTTCTTAATGTTCATTGTCTAAAAATTGGCATGAAGGGTTCATAAAAACTAAGTAGAAACTAAATA
>NC_091550.1:44184572-44187072 GCF_042767895.1 Penaeus vannamei
ACAGATGAATCATGAGATACACACTTTATTCGTTTTGAAAGCAGATTTAAAAATCACTATCTTACTTCCCTTTCTGATTGGAACCCCCCCCCCCCGAGGCCACCGTCCCGTCCCCCCCCCCCCCCCCCAGCTCCTTGCACGTCACTGTGTGTAATCATTTTTCTCTCGGCCAAAGAGCTTACGCCAGCGATAAATGAATGGAAGCTGATAGTCGCTAAAACATGGTTGATTGTACTATTATGGCTACGATAACAATGATTGTAACGGATGGTGGCGATAATGGTGTTATTTTTAGGGCACTCTTAACAATAATAGAGGTGATTATGCTGATAATTGATGATGGAAATTGTGGAGAATTAATGATGAGAGGTATGGTAATGAGGATGATTAGGATTGTTAATAACAATGGTAATGCTATTTATGATAATGATCGTGATAATAATGATAATGAGAAAAGACGTAATGATGATATTATTATTATTACCACCACTACGACCAATAATGATGATATGATAATGACAATAGCTGTAGTAACAAAAGCGATAATAAGAACACCAACACTAATGTTAATACTATATTGATAATAATGACACTACAACAGCTACTACTGTGGACGTTGCTACTACTACTGTGATGTCAATAATAATGATAACAATAATGATAATAATAATGATAGCAATAATGATAATAATGATGATAATAATGGAAATGACAAATAACAACAATAATGATAATAACGATAGTGATCATAATAATTATTATCATTGCAATAATAACAATAACAACAATAATGATAATAAAGCGAAGTAGAATCACAGAAATGAAATAACACTATTAATCAAACACTAGTAAACAGTGAGTCTTGATGGTTGATATAAGGTCTTCAATCCCGACGGAGAGCGCTGATAGAGAAACCAAACAGGATCGGATCCCCTTCCAAGTGCAGTCGCGATTCGTGGCTGTTCAGCGTGAGGACCGACGGCCAGGGAAGTTAGTCGTGTGTGTACAGATTACGAACACTTTTTCCCTCTATGCGAATTTTTTGTATTATTTTTTTGGGGGAGGGGGGGGGGAATAGCATCGTATCGATTGTTATCATTAATGTGATTGCTGCTATTATAATTGTTACACTTACCGTTATCCTTATCATTATTGCGACGATGATAACGATGGGGATTATCATTATCTTTCTTCTTCGTCTTGTTATTATCATTATCATTATTACTAGTACTGATATCATGATTAATATCATCATCATTACTACCATCATCATCATTATCAATATCGTTGATATAATTGTTATCATCATTAGCAAATGTTATCATTATTATTATTGTCATTTTTATCATTATCGGCATTATTATTGTCATTCTTATCATTATCGTCATTACCATTTTCATTATCATTATTATTTTTCATAGTTACTAGCACCATTATCAATTATTGTGGTTATTACAATCATTATCATCATAACCTTTGCTTTTCGAATCCTTTGATCAATTTAAAGTCCAAGGACACTGAAGTGAAAAAAACGCAAAGAAGACGGTGTCAGAAAGGGAAGAAGAAAAAAGATGGAGAGAAAGAAGCAATAAGGAAGGAAAGAGAACATGAAGAATAAGAAGAAAAGAAAGCAGAAAAAAAGGCTGCCAGACGTACTTAGGGCGGAGACAACACTCGCCTCGATCTGGTAAAGGACCAGCCCATACCTTAAGCCTCAGAATAACACCACTTTATAACATGATATTGCAGGCAAGATAATAATAGACCTTGCGTTGGTGACTGCGACTGCCCGCACGCAACCAGCATCATGTTATTGAATCATATTCTCGATTCTTTACATTCTTCAAATTCTTCGTTTTAACCTAGTACCGCCTTTTAACTGGGTCTTTCTATGGGGTTGGAACGTAGGTCAATAGGGATTTAATGTCATCTACTAATGAAAAATGAGAGATAAATAAAAGTAAACAAAAGGCATAAAACAGGAACCCTTAGATATGTATCTAAGGGTTCCTGTGACGTCACATCTTCCGAATTCGATTAACCTAAGATTCTCAGCTTTCGTTTGCAAAATAATTTTCTTTGTTATATGTACATAATAATGCTCAGCTTTCATCCAATGAGTAAATTGTAAAAAATAGACAAATGAAATATTTTACATTGCGCAACCGACACTCGGCTTGACCTTGTGGATATTGTTGGAAAATAAAAAGAAAACACTTCGAATTTAAATCGACAAGCCAAATGTTTTCACTTCAGTCACCCATTACATAAACATGTCATGATTGAAAAAAAAGTCCAGACGATATTTTACATATGCAATAAAACTGAAAAGTGTTCCTTATCCTGCAGTGATGCAAAGTGAACACATATTTTGCCGTCACACGTCCCCGAGAAGGCAAAAAGTGGCCCAGTACCTTGAACATCCGTGCAGTGGCAGCTGTCTACTGTTTTAGTGCACTGGAGGCTGGGCGTGCAATACCGTTAAAAACTACTGCAACAA
>NC_091550.1:44199572-44202072 GCF_042767895.1 Penaeus vannamei
GCATATTGCTGAATCTACAGTCCTACTAGAATGTCTTCTATACTTAATAAATTCTCTGCATGGGAAAATTTCCAGAATAAAAAACAGCCACCTGAAAAAGTTTCATGTTCTTTTAAAGCCTTTTCTCCAATCCCCAGACTTTGACTCCCTAGCTTGGTCAACACAAGCACGTAAGATCAAGTCACCCAAGGAACTCCGTATCAAGCACCACACACAAAGGGATGCTAGACATACCCCTCTAACAACTCAACTTTACCCAACAAGAGGTCTATCTTTCCAGAAATGAGGCAAGAAGGAATTTAATTTGGTGCCCCAGTATGAGCCCATTACGGCAATGTCACCATTCTAAAGATTGTAATAACACTTCTTTCTGGTATGCTGATAAACCATACCTTCACCTACTCAAAAAGAGTAGGGATACACTACTTTTCCACATTAACCCACTTTCAATATCAATATTTTTGTAACACAATCAACAAAAGCTTCATTCCCTACCACAACTGTTTGAACTTTTGGGGATGTTTATGTTGGTATTCCCCTCCTTTCTGCAGACTCAGGGGTAATACTTCTTCATAAGCAGTAGTGGTGGTGAAATCAGACTTATCCCAGTTTCAAAATTAGTCAACTTTGATATGAGTGCCTGTCTGCCCAAGTAACATTCTGCAACCTTAACCACAACCATCACTTTACCTGGCAAAACACAACTATATCTCTTCTTGAGAGGGTGAGAGAGAGAGGGAGAAAGAGAGAGAGAGAGAGAGGGGGAGAGGGAGAAAGATAGATAGATAGAGAGTGAGAGAGTGAGAGAGTGAGAGAGTGAGAGAGTGAGAGAGTGAGAGAGTGAGAGAGAGAGAGAGAGAGAGAGAGAGAGAGAGAGAGAGAGAGAGAGAGAGAGAGAGAGAGAGAGAGAGAGAGAGAGAGAGAGTTTGAGCGGGACGAGGAATGGAGAGAGGGGTGGGAAAAAGAGTTTGAGTAAGAGAAAAGGGAAGAGGGAGGGATGGAGAGAAATAGGGGTTGAGAGAGAAAGAGTGAGTGAGTGAGTGAGTGAGTGAGTGAAGGAGATAGAGAGACAGGAGAAAGAGGGTAAGAGAAATTGAGAGTGAGAGTGAGAAGAGAGAGATATGGGGGAGGGAAAAAGGGGAGGAAGAGAGGGAGTGACGGAGAGAGGAAGAGTGAGAGAGAGGAAGAGAGGGAGGGAGAAAGGGAGGAAAAGGTGGAGAGAGGGAGAGGGAGTGAGAGGGATGGTGGGGGGAAGAGACAGAGAGAGAGAAAAATAAAAAAAGAGAGATGCAAAGAGGGGTGAGGGGAGGGGGAGAAGAGGAGGAGGAGGAGAGGGGGAGAAGGGCGGAAAGCAAGCAAGGAAGGGAGGAAGGGGGAGAGAGACGAAAGGGGGAGAGAGAGAGAGGAAGGGGAGGGAGGGAGGGAGGGACAGAGAGAGAGAGAGAGCAGGGAGCGAGGAATGGAGAGAGGGGGTGGGAAAAAGAGTTTGCATAAGAGAAAGAGGGAAGAGGGAGGGATGGAGAGAAGTAGGGGTTGAGAGAGAAAGAGGGAGTGAAGAGGAAGAGGGGAAGAGGAATTGAGAGTGAGAGTGAGAGGGAGTGAGAGAGAGAGAGGAAGAGAGAGAAGAGGAAGGGGAGAGAAAGGGAGGAAAAGAGGGAGAGAGGGAGGGAGAGTTAGAGAAAAGGTGGGTGAAAGAGACAGAGAGAGAAATAAGAGAAAGAAAGAGAGATGCAAAGAGGGGGGATGGGAGGGAGAAGAGGGAAGAGGAAGAGGAAGAGGAGGAGGAGGAGCAGAGGGAGAGGGAGGAGGAAGAGGGAGATAGGGGAGGAAAGGAAGTGAGGAAAGGAGGAAGGGGAGGAGAGGAAAGGAAGCGAGGAAAGGAGGGAAGGGAGAGAGAAGGAAAGGAAGGGAAGGGGAGGGAGGGAGAGAGGGAGAAAGAAAGAAAGAGAGAGAGAGAGAGAGAGAGAGAGAGAGAGAGAGAGAGAGAGAGAGAGAGTGTGAGAGAGAGAGAGAGAGAGAGAGAGAGAGCGGTGGGAGAGAGAGAGCGATGGGAGTGGGAGAGAGAGAGCGGGGGAGAAGGAGAGGATGAGGGAAGTGGGGGAAAGGAAGAGAGAGAGAGAGAGAGAGACGATGGGAGTGGGAGAGAGAGAGGGAGGAGGAAGGAGAGGGATGGGGAGAGTGGGGGAAAGGGAGAGAGAGAGAGAGAGAGAGAGAGAGAGAGAGAGAGAGAGAGAGAGAGAGAGAGAGAGAGAGAGAGAGAGAGAGAGAGAGAGAGAGAGAGAGTAAGAGAGAGTGAGAGAGAGAGAGTAAGAGAGAGAGAAGAGAGAGAGAGAGAGAGAGAGAGAGAGAGAGAGAGAGAGAGAGAGAGAGAGAGAGAGAGAGAGAGAGAGAGAGAGAGAGAGAGAAAGAGAGAGAGAAACAGAGAGAAAGAGAGAGAGAGAGAGAGAGAAAGAGAGAAAAAGAGAGAGAGAGATAGAGAGAGATAGAGAGAAAAAAAGAT